>NC_047517.1:35510910-35593410 GCF_902827115.2 Pseudochaenichthys georgianus
GTTTGTTTTTTGTAATCTGGTCTCCGATGAAGTTTCATTGTTTCTCGTGTGAAGCCAGTGACAGCTTAGCTGAGATGGAGAAGGGGAGGCTTTGTAGCGCGGGCGTTCTCCCGTTTGGCTCGCTGAGAAAAAAGCAAGAGAAAAGGAGGGAAGGCGAAAGCACAATGGCAGTTCGGGGGCTTCCTCGCCGATCCACGCGTTCCCAAATCCGACTCGGAGAAGTGAGAGAGGGAACGAGACGGGAATCTGGGAAGCATCCCCAACGTTCCTTTGATGGCTGCTGGCCTCGCTCTCCTCACGTACTCCCTCTGTCAGCGGAGGAAGGAGATTGGAGGCTATTTTTTATTGTTGCGTATAAAGGAGGCCAACATTGACACTAGAGCCTTTTAAATTACAATTGTTATGTATTTATTTCATATTTATGTCCAGAATCTCCAAGTAGGAAATATGTCAGTATCTAGATCCGTATCCTGAGGGTCTGATTAAGAAGACGAGGCATTCTGCTTTTTCACTGATGTGCACTGCCCCAATCAGAGATGGGGGACTCGAGTCTGCGACTCGGGACTCGAGGTCGCACTTTAAGTCCGCGAACCACGACAGAGACTTGAGCACCTTGACTTGGACTCGTAGACCAAAAGACTTCAGGACTCGACTTGGACTCGTGTGTGTGGGACTCGTGAACAATCATTGTGTTTTTCTATTGTTGGCAGTATTAAAGGTGGAGGGTAGGTACATTTGAGAGAAACCGGCGCGAGATCAGACTAGAATTTGAAAATAACACAACCGGAGATAATCTGCTAGAGCTGCTTACTTCCTTAAGAGCCCGCCTCCTCCAACACACACGAACGCGCACATGACCAATGAGGGCACGAGATAAGCTTGTGCCCAGATGGAAGGCTGACAGGCAGGTAGGCCATCCAGTTACTTTAGCCGGGCTCATTACGCAGACGTGCGCGCCTCTGTTACTACCTCGTAGTAACCACAATAGCGACCGGCGGCACACCTGCGGCTGTACCGCTTGTAATTAGGTTCAACTACAAAAACTTCGAACAAAACGCCGGCGGCACCAACAAAAGGAGCGCACACTGCAAAGTCTGCAATATCAAAATCAAGGATGCTGGCGCAACAACGTCGGATTTTATCAGGCACTTGAAAACTCACCCGGAGAGGTCAGTCACATTAACGCATGGACGGTTAGCAAACATGTTTAGCTCAGCATCAGCTGTGTAATGCTAGCTTAGCTGCTGCTAGCTTTGTAACTGAATATTTGAAAAGATGAGTGAATGTTTGCTTGTCACACTTGTTTGAGTTGAGTGGCGTTGACATCCAACTCTTGACATGACATAAAAAAGGTCGGTAACGTTAATCATTACGTTCCGCTGCCACCATCTACTGGCTAACGTTAACCGTAGAAAATACATAGTTACATACATAAATACATCTGTGGGTTTATAGGCAGGTTACAGGTTTATTGTTGACCACGTAACGTTAATGTTACAGGTTTATCAGGTTACCATGACACTGGCTTTGAGTGAGAGGATAGAGGAATATGTTTATTAATAGTAGACTTAAAAGATGTCATTAGAGACCCAGGGAGCTGAGCCGGAAGGCAAAGCTCTCTGTCTACCGGGCCATTTTCGTTCCCTACCCTCACCTATGGTCATGAAGGATGGGTCATGACCGAAAGAACGAGATCGCGGATACAAGCGGCCGAGATGGGTTTCCTCCGCCGGGTGGCTGGTGTCTCCCTTAGAGATAAGGTGAGAAGTTCGGTCATCAGGGAGGGACTCGGAGTTGAGCCGCTCCTCCTTCGCGTCGAAAGAAGCCAGTTGAGGTGGTTCGGGCACCTAGTTAGGATGCCACCTGGGCGCCTCCCTAGGGAGGTGTTCCAGGCACGTCCAGCTGGGAAGAGACCAAGGGGTAGACCTAGGACCAGGTGGAGGGATTATATCTCTTCGCTGGCCTGGGAGCGCCTTGGGATCCCCCAGTCAGAGCTGGTTGATGTCGCCAGGGAAAAGAAAGTTTGGGGCTCTCTGCTGGAACTGCTACCCCCGCGACCCGACCACGGATAAGCGGGAGAAGATGGATGGATGGATTAGAGACCCAGTGTATAATAACACAGTAAATGCTTTGAATTTCTTAGATATAGCTGTGCAGTATTCTGAACAGACTGGATAGCAGCAGACAATAGAAGGCTTATTACAACCAGAAGAGACATGAGACTTTTATTTTTTTAGAGACTTGAGACTTGACTTGGACTCGTGACCAAAGACTTGAGACTTGATCAAGTCTCACCCCACAAAGACTTGAGACTTGACTTGGACTCGTGACCAAAGACTTGAGACATGACTTGGACTTGCAAAAAAAGACTTGTGAACATCTCTGGCCCCAATGACTGATCACATTACCGTACTTTTCGGACTATAAGCCGCGACTTTTTTCCCCATTTTTTTTGTACAGCTAACGGCCACTAGGGAACCTCCTACATCTATGGATTTTACAGGTGAAATTAACCACCTTTAACTCTATGGGCTCTAGGGACCGGTCCGCGCTCGCCACCTTTAAGGGGCGGGCTCCAGCAGGAAAAGCTGGAGGCCGGAAAAGAGTGAGACAGGTAGCGCGCCAAAGTAAAAGTGGAACCGAGAGACAGAACGAGAGCAAGACAGACGGACAAGTTAGCTGCTGCGGCTTATATGCAGGTGCGCTTTATAGTCCGAAAAGTACGGTACTCCAAATCAGTAAACACCTGATACTTGCTTATCTTGCTGAGGTGTCGGTGTCCCGAAGACGGGCTGAAATTGAAATTGAAATGGAAGAAGTTTTGTGTTTTTCGGAAGGAGGTTTTTCATCAGTGGAGGAAGCAGAAACAAAGTTGCTCTCCACACCATGAGGCAACACGTCTTCACACTGGAGAGAACACTTATCTTTTGATCATAAGAAAAAGACAGAAGACCAAATCTACCATGCGTGAGAATCACTGATGAGCAAAAGTACCAAACCCCAAAGAAGACATGAGGTTACAAGTTTCTCTCTGCCACAACATGCATCCATAACTCACACATGAACACTTCTCTGCTCTCTGCATTGTCCAAAGATAAACTGGATAAAGCAGGAAATGGAGACTAGATTAAGGGAGAGCTCGTTTATCATAAATGAAGATTACAACATTTCTGAACAAAATGAAAAGCAACAGCACATCATACAATTCATTCATCTTTAAACTCAATTCAACAGATGCTACACTTTAAACATGTTCATTGTATTCCTCAGGGTCGATGGAAGAGCCAATCAGAGCAGACTTCAGGCCGAGAGCATACGTGTGACCGTGAGCCCAGAAGTGTTCAGGACTCTGAGACAAACAGGTGTGTGTGTGTGTGTGTGTGTGTGTGTGTGTGTGTGTGTGTGTGTGTGTGTGTGGTGTGTGTGTGTGTGTGTGTGTGTGTGTGTGTGTGTGTGTGTGTGTGTGTGTGTGTGTGTGTGTGTGTGTGTGTGTGTGTGTGTGTCCTAAAAGTCATACGAAGTGATAGCATATATGTATTCCTCTCCTCCTCCTTCCTGTTCTCTCCGGTTTAATAATTCCATGTTTCGGGTGATGAGCAATTGTCTCGCTATCAAATCGCTGTGTAGTTTGATAATCCGGACTGTAGGCTATTGGAGGGGAATTTGCATCAGCTTTTTAAATATCTGTATAATGCACGCTGGGGTTTTAATGTCAATCATCCCCTTATTAACACAGCGCTCAGAGCGAGAGGTCGCCATGAGTGACAACGCTTTGCACTCATTAAAACCCAGAAAAGCGACATGTCCGACCTACTGTGTGTGTGTGTGTGTGTGTGTGTGTGTGTGTGTGTGTGTGTGTGTGTGTGTGTGTGTGTGGTGTGTGTGTGTGTGTGTGTGTGTGTGTGTGTGTGTGTGTGGTGTGTGTGTGTGTGTGTGTGTGTGTGTGTGTGTGTGTGTGTGTGTGTGCGCTTTAGGGCTCCCGTGTGTGAGTGTGCTTTAGGGCTGATCGATTTGAAATTGAAATCGCGATTTGAAATGATGCGATTATCAATTATTTTGTACATGTGTGTCAGTCATCCACACCAATCAGAGGTGCTGTGCTCCACAGGTACCAGCCATTGTTAATCAATCAGAAGTAGCCCATGATAGAAGGTGACAGATTGATCCAATCACCTGCCAAGTATTTTTGAAAGTGCCTGCCCTTTCCAAATGGCTTCCAATGGAGCTTTAGATGCTTTGGTGAAACAAAGCGTCTGGGTCAGGTTAGTAATGCTCCATCACATGTTTCTATCCCAGGGTGAATCTTAAACTGAAGCTTGACTTTAAAGCAACCCAACGGAAGTTTCATGTAAGTTTAGTTCTTTCACTCGTAGCTCGGGCTGCGGGGTGCTAGAGACGGGAGCACGTTGATACGACCTTCCTAGCCGGAGTTTTGGCCGCATTTTACAATAAACTTCCGTTGGGTCGCTTAAAAACAAATATCGCAAATCGATTCGCAATATTTGTCAGAAAAATCGCAATTACATTTGTTCCCAAAATCGTGCAGCCCTAGTGTGTGTGTGTGTATATATCTGTGTGTTTGTGTGCTTTAGGGCTCCCGTGTGTGAGTGTGCATGTGTGATATTGTGACGTCTGACTTCCTCTAACATCTCGTGTCGTGTGGTTTTGTCGTGCAGGAAGCAGTGAAGGCGACAGCAGGAATGTGAGTAGATTGCATATTGATTTTCATTATGATAAGAATCATAATATATGTCCCTATTCCATCGTGTTCATAGTCATGTTATGTAATGGTGTTGTACTTCAGTCGATCGTAGAATATGTCCTCCAATAATGTTGATAATTGATTAATCGTCTAAAACTAATCGCTGGTTGAAGCTTCTTGAATGGGGGAATTTGATTCTTGTGATAAACATTTCGTATTTATTGAGTTTTTAGTTGAACTCGCTGCTTTAGGACATCACTTTAGCCTGGAGTTTGAATTGCCTTTTCACTACTTAGTTCGATATCGACTTAATGTCAAATTACCGAAGAATGAATAATGTGGAAGGCTTCAAGACTTTAAAGTGAACCATAAAGTATTTACTTTGGTGAGTGCAGCTCCCAGGTGTGAATATAGGATAAAAGAGCAGAATAGTACTCAGCAGGTACATAGGACTCTTCTGAGGGAACTCAAAGGTACAACTACCAATCAGATCACAGGCGATGAAAACACCGTCTTTACTTTTACAAACAGGTTTATCGAACAGAACCTTCGTGTGTCTTCTCTCTTCCAGGACGATGAAGACCTCGGGATGCTTCATGTGGTCCATTTAGGAATGGTTTGAAAGAACATCAAAGAGACGATAAGAGACACAACAACATTTCACCGATCACAGACTCACTTTCTATCCACGTGCCAAGTAGTCAGATTACCTGGAGAAGAGCTCAACTCCTTGTGAACACGACGTCTGTACGGATATCTGATCAAAGTGATACAATACAGTTGTACATTTTATATAGCTTCCCCCTGTCATATTCTACCTGGGAAATGTTGATGTGAATCCAGGGTATTTCTGTCGTAGTGAAGTCTAAACCAAAACAGAACATTAACACCGGGTTCTGCTTTTAAAACCACGACTGAAAGCGTTTTAAACCTTTCCGTTAATCATCCTGAAAAATAAAGACTTGTATTATATTTCCATCACCACTGATATTCAATGTTCCAGGCTGCTTCTTCCTCTCTCTCTGTGTGTGTGTGTGTGTGTGTGTGTGTGTGTGTGTGTGTGTGTGTGTGTGTGTGTGTGTGTGTGTGTGTGTGTGTGTGTGTGTGTGTGTGTGTGTGTGTGTGTGTGTGTGTGTGTGTGTGTGTGTGTGTGTGTGTGTGTGTGTGTGTGTGTGTGTGTGTGTGTGTGTGTGTGTGTGTGTGTGTGTGTGTGTGTGTGTGTGTGTGTGTGTGTGTGTGTGTGTGTGTTGGCTGAGATTACGGGCCACAGTTTTATTCATGAATCGGAGCCAACCAGCGTCTTAAAGCGTCGCGCGGAGCCCCTTTCCTGAACAGCAGCCATGGTCGTGTCAGAGCTGTCGACGCCCGGCGCTCAGCGACTAATCTGACAGCGCCGCGGAGCCGTAATCCCTCACTGTATCCTAATCTATTTACTTTGCATTCTAAGAGGATTTCCACCAAAAAATATACAAGAAGCGATGTTGGAAATGGACAGAAGATCAGCGAGGATGCTTTTTGTTTGTTTTGTTAAAAAAAAAAAATCATTGTATGTTTTCCGTTGGGGAGTCAATCCCCTGCGAGAGGGACGGGTGAAAGGAATTACATTTCTGACTGATACTAATACTTCTCTTATGTAAACATCACCATGTTATACTTCCCCTCTGATGATACAGTCGCACTGCAGAGGCAGCCGGAGATAAGTGGCATCTGTCGGTGCCTTTAGAGCATCTCTTGACACGTTTATAATTTCCAAACCAAGGCTGCATTATCTCCTGATTGTCTGACTTGACAGCTTGAATAAAAAGCGGAGACATTGCTTAACAGGCGAGCAGGAGTCCCTCCCCTCTCTCGGCCGCCGTTCTGACGGCAAACGGTGAAGCTGCTCTTTCGTAATACAGAAAACAAAGAACTCGGATACCCTTTGAGCAATGATGTCAGCTTTGGGAAATCATACATGCTTCATTCAAAATGTGGCCGGCAGCTTTTTGTGTAAAACACCACCGCCGCCTCGCGCTCAAATCTTTGCCATCCGCGATGCCTCGCAGAGATAGACTTATTAGTGGAATTAACATACTGTGAAGCGGCCTTGTTAGCATTTGGAAATGAATCAAGCCAGCGGCACGTGCTATTATCCAGGTTGTGTTGTTGATTCTCTCCCCGTGCGGCGGCAGACGCCTCATCGCCTCGAATGAAGGCTGTGATTGGACTGTTTACATGTTTTATAGGTTTGTGTCTCTCCACAAGACAAATACGCCGAGACCATCAAAGGCATCGAAGGGAGAACACCACTTCCAGTTGAGGGTGACTGGAAGAGTCTTATTCCCAGAATAGCGTTGGGTTTCTCTTCGCTGTCGGTTCTCATGGAGGAATGAGATGTTCTTTGCTCATTATCACGAAAAGTACTTAATTACGGTGCAACGTATCTGTATTAAATATCTGTTTTCGCCTCTCAGCCAAAAGTGTTATCATTTGATACTCTATGATTAAAACAACCTCCGATTTGCTGAGATTAAAGTTAAGATCGTTGATAGTCATCTTTCTGGTCAAATATCCTCAGCCCTTATGTTCTGTTGGGAGAGAGTTTATTGAAAGACTGACCTTTTGTATTCTTGGAGACACCAGCTGTAAAACATGGTTAAATACAAAGGATTTAAATGTACTTTATGTCTCTTGAATAGTGCTTTTGCTCCAAAAAGTATGTGAGGACTTCTTTTATTCACGGTTTCTCTAGACACCGCACATATAACTCAAAAAACACGACTTGTTTCTTTATTTGAAGATGCCTGTTTTGTCACCTTATTGATGGGATATCCAAGTTAAGGGATCATCAATGCAATGCGAGTAAACATAGTGTGTATTAATAAGGTCTTAAGGGACGGAGTGGCGCAGTGGGCTGTGCGTTGAACACCAGTTTGAAACCCGCCGCCGCTGCGTCTGTCAAGCCGGTGTGTCCTTGGGCAAGACACTTCACCTGGATTTGCTTCTGTGGGTATTGTCCACAGTACATGTGTGTAATGTTTATTTGTAAAGCGCTATAATAAATGTAAGGAAGTATTACAAGTATTAAAAGGGGAAATTGTTTACTACTTAAACAAACAATACTTTTCAGAGGTTTAAGAGAATGTTGTATAATTTCTCCACAGAGGCGAACCTCTGCTATTTGAATGTTTAAAGATCAATAGTTGATTTTGTGTTAATACGTTACAGAGTTGCTGCGCGTTGGTCCATGTGTGGACAGACATGTCTCATTGAAGAACAAGCTAAAGAAGATGAAGAGCAACGCGTCAGACGGCGATGCATTGAGACTCGGAGACGACGTCCTCGGTGGGAAACTCTGAAGCCTGCAGGCCGCCGAGCCGCCGCTGAGATTCCCACGTCTGCAGGGCTTTAAACAAGTTGTGGCTCGGGATGAGGGTCTGTATCCTTTCCAGATGAGATAACACGAGCCCCTCAAATACCTCTCTGCTCCGTCCCTCCTGATGCTCCTGATGAGGACGTCAACAAGCATCTGAAGTCAGGGAAGTTAGTGCCTCTTATCTTTAAAGAAGGAAGGAAGTGCCTCCTACTGACCTCAGATCGACTTTAAATCCTTTCATTCACTGATAAACTGATGAAGAACTTCACTTAATTTGAGGGAGTTTGGCCCACTGATCAAATACCTCTAGCTTTACTTTAACAACGTTCCATCTAAACCGGGAGTCAAGCTCAATTTCATCAGCATTATGGTTGCACTCAAAGGGCTGGTTGTAATTTTAATTATATATATATATATGTAAATATATAATATATATTAAATAATGTATTGTTGGCCCTGCATTGGGTTATTTTCAGTCCTGGTAATATCTTCCTGAATAACTACGTCTGAAAGCAGAACTCTAGGGAGAATAATTTAAAGCAAATATTCAACAATTACACCAATTGTATTGTATATTATATTCTTTGCACGCTCTTGCGGGGCCACATCAAATGAGGTCGCGGGCCGGATTTGAGTTTGACACCCCTGATCTAATCATTAAGGCTGCAACCTTCATTATCGGTTGATGAATTGGTCTATTTGACATTATTCAACTGTTTAAAATGAAGACCGGGATGTCTTGGATGTCAAAAACAGTTTGCACAAATGTCTCGTTTTGTCCAAATCCTTAAAATATTCAGTTTACTAGAATATGTGGACGTGAAAAAGCAGAAATGTTTACATCTAAGATACCTAAACAAGAGATAGTTGAGATTTAATTTTCTTAACAACTTAAATGTGTAATACATGACAAATGTAAATGTTCTGGCGACTAACTAATTGATTGATTGACCAATCGTTTCAGCTCTTCTGGTCATTGTGAGCATGTGAGCTGTTATAATGGGATGAACCCCTCTGTAATGGTCACACATGCAGAGCACACAGCACACACGTGTGTTCATGTGTTCTCTGCTTTTAACCCATCCCAGTACCAGGAGTCGAGCAGTGGGCAGCTATTGTTCAGCGCCCGGGGGGAAGGGGGTTGTCCGGTGCCTTGCTCAAGGGCACTACGGCAGAGCAGGAGGTGAACTGGGACTTCTCCAAGTAGCAGTCCACACCATATTTCAGGTCTGGTTGGGGACTTGAACCGGCGACCCTACGGCTCCCAGTCCAAGCCCCGACTGACTGAGCCACTGCCTCATAGAGCAGCGAGCATGCTGTAAATGTATTATTCCTGACCCACAGACTTTAGTGGCTGACATTGCTCAGACTTTCCATGAAAATGTACACTAAAGTGTCCCTTAAGACACTCTTAACAGGTGTTGCATTATTTCAAAGCCTGTACGGTTAAGACTATCATAGCCATATGAGATGTGAGTCAAACGGAGGCGGCATATACATCAACATTTAGAGCCAAATCCCAAATCCATACTCCTTTAACTCCCCTCTGTGTGGAGTCCGGAGTTTCCCTCCAGAAGGAAAGGAAAGCTTGATCTTACCCGTGTCCTCTGCTCAACTCGAATCTACAGTATGTAAACCCACCAGGAATGCCATGAATGCTCTCAGTGCCTCGTGTCCTCAGGATGACTAAGCTGCTTTTACTCCAGCGGCTCCACCTGGACTCAACTGTGAAATCCCCTCACAGGAAGCAACAATGCTTGAGTTTAAATGGCGGATTCAAGCTGATGTGTGTGGCTTTTCTTTAACCTTTATTTCACACCAGGAAACACTTAAAATAGACAGAAATCCACTGCAAATACCAGCTTTATTTACGTGCCAAGATATTAAACCAAACAAGGTGAAACAAAGGCAGAGAAACCCAAGACGGAGGCCTGAGCTCCTCCCTTCTACAGCTGACTTTAGATTAACCTCCCAGGTAAATATAATCTTCTGCATCCCCTCTTCATCGCGGCCTGTGAACACACTCGGGTGCCGAGGTCTGGCGACACCAGACAGCCAATGAAAGACAAGTTTCACTCGGCCGTCCTGCATGGGAATAGAAGAAAACAGCTCCAGCATATCTGCTCGGTTTCTTCCAATATCTTTTCTCTCGCGGTCTCTCAAACCAAAAACACAAGGTTTCTGTTTATCTGTCTGTCTCTGTCTCCAGATACAAATCAGCAGCCACTCATGCAACAACAACAAAAAAGGTCCAGATTGGTTCCAGTTCACCTCCTGGACAAGAGTGAACAAAATGTTTCCAGTCCGCCCACATTCACACTCTTTCACCGGAGGTCAAAAGGTCAACAGTTGCCATCGATGGTCCTATTGAGCAGAGTGTGAGGACCCTCGGCTCAGGTTAAAACTACACTCATCACACACAAGGGAGGAACTGGCACAACAACGGGCTGCTTTTAATTATTTGTAATTGAGTATCACTCGCGGTGGTCTCATTTCAAATGCATCTGAAGGGGAAATCCCGTTTTGTCTTCGCAGATTCTTCATTCTGACATTGGGTCCTAATTTTAAGGATCGAAGTGTCTTTGTTTTAACTCCAGAAGTCTGTTTTATCATTTCACTTCTGCACTTATTTGTGTACATTATATGATGTGTTAATGCCCATGTGAAGCACTTTGTGAAGCCTTTGTGTCTGAAATGTGTTATATAAATGAACTAACCTTAATATTTGAAAGGCTTTCTTTAACAGCTGATAAAAGGTATCAACTTGTAAGATCTTCCATCGTCAAATATGGTGTGATTAAAAACGGAATCATGCAGGTTGAACTCTGCGCTCGCCTGAAATATCCCATGCACTCCAAACATGTGGATAAAAATAAGGTGTGTGAACAAAGCGAGAAAGTATAAGATTATATCATAAATGTTTTATCACTCGATATTAATGCTTTCTAAGCTAAAGGTAGATTTTAGGTTTTTCAGATGATGATTAAAACACAGAATATTCAGCTTTCTGACTTTTGTTAATCTGATGAGGACAAAAACAAACTTGATGAATGTTCAGACAATTCATTTAAATAACGTGTAGAAAAGTCAGAACAAACTACTCATTGTTTTTCATAATATCTTCCGCCTCAACAAAAGGTTACATATTATTTCTAAACCATAAGTAAAAGATGCCAGGATTTGATTCAAATGTCATAAAATGCCTGTTAATTAAAGCAGTGTTTTAGTACATTGTGCCATTGTGATGTAATCCCTCAAAGTAAATTAAGCTGGTTTGTTAGATATTCTTTTACATTTGACTAACAGGAGTGTCAATGTTCCGTCTCTACATTGGCAATAAAACACATTAAAAAAGTGTGAAGAAAATAATAACGTAATTGTCTATTTTCTTTATTTAAAAATACACATTATTGTTGCTTTAAAGTGAATTTCACCTCTTGTTTTTTGTTAACGTTAAATCTAAATTGTATATATTATTAATTCACATAACGAATAATAATCCTGTATCTTTGTTGCATCTCCGGGCTTTAGGTGAAATGTGTTCTTATTGTTCAGGCTTGTGTTGTCCAATACATTGACAGAAACTCACCCCAACAAATACAACTCCTATAAGCCATTAAAGAAAAGTTAACTAAAACGATGTTTAACTTGAAGATTAAAACATAAAATGTTCTTATTGTCTCGCGAGAAGATTTGAATATTGAGCTGCAGAGAAATCTCGATGAGGTGCGTATAAAAACGCACAGTCTGTGAAGCGGCTGAAAAGTAATCTTTTTGTGTTACCTGATCTCTTCCTCTCGTTAAACAACACATTTAGTTTACACGTAAAAACCTGATAAAATGACATGTCTTATTTATCTACAATAACACGTGTTCATTTAAAAATAAATCTCCTTTCGCCAAGTCACAATTAGCATAGTGCAGGATCACATCTGCGTATTGTGGGTCATTTATTCGCTCTTATCTCCACAGTATCTCCAAGTTCAGGAAGAACATGTCAATAATGGGGTTTCTACTTTCTTTCTTCTTTAGGCATTTCATTATATCATCTATTTCATAAAAGCGACATTTCCTGCAGCGTGTTGGCTTCACATGAGGAAACATTAAATATCGGATCTGTCGTCTTTGGTCAGAAACGCTTCCACCGCGTTGTTTCTGTTTGAAGGTGAGCAGCTGAAACCTGTAGCTCTACCTATCTCTCTCTCTCTCACACACACACACACACACACACACGCAATTTCTCACTCTCACTATTTTCCCCCTCCTTAAACAATCCCACACGATTTGGTCTCAAAATGTTTGTTTGATGCAAATCCGAACAAATCCTCCGCTGTTCGTGGACTCTCGCTGCGCTGTTTACGTCTTGGCGCAAACACGTTTAATGTCCCGGTCTGTAGATATTTATTCAGCTGCTGCGAGCTTCATTTACATAAAGAGGGAGAGAGAGGGGGAGAGCGAGAGGAGGGCTGCAGCTGAAACAGGCTCTGCACAGAGAGGCCGGCAATGTGCACCCAGCAGGCCGACAATCCGATCAGGTTCATGGAAGGGATTATCGATGGCAGCCAGGACAGCGGCTCCAACGTGTTTGGCTTCTGACAATTTAATAAAATCTATCATCCTCATCACAGATTACTTTCCTTTCGAACATTGTTTTATTTGGATGAAGCACATTTAGGACCAAAACTCGGACTATATATGTCACGTTAATCTATTTTTACGAATTATGTCGATCATCTTTTGGTTGCTCAACTTTCTGCCATGTTTTGAAGGAATAATAAAGCACTGTTTTAAAGCCTGGAAAAGCCAACTACTTAATATCGAACAAGTAAAAGGCGAGAAAGATCGAGAAATGTTTGTTTTCTGATCCTTTGACTCCCTGATTAATTATAACAGAAGCTGAACATATTTCGTTTATTAATGGATTATCCATCGACATGAAATTGACTCCAGTATTTTTTTTGAATATACGTATGGTAAATCATATAGGCCTACGTGCGGGTTTTTTTGCCTCATGTAATAATATTTTGTATTGCAGTGTTTTAAACTGAGATTATGATGGCTAATGTGTCACTTCCACATTTTATAGACGAATCAAATCAGACTAACTTTTGGTGAAAGTGTTTGCTCTCATTATAACATAACAGGACACTAAATATCTCAGTTTAAATTCTTATTCGAGATATTAAGAAAACCGTGTCTTAGTCTTAATTAAACCCCTCACCACCTGCTCTTTTTTGTTAGGGGGAGTCATTTCTTTGCACAAGGTCGGTTGTTTTTATTGGGGCAATTAATTTGCATTAATCTGTTTCTCCCCCACCCCTCCTCAGCTCTGTGCGGCCTTCACTGCTTCAGAGAAACATCTCGTCTAAAAACAACCTTGCCAGAGAACTGACGCGTAATTTTCTTTCCCTCCCCACTTCTTTTATAATGTCCGCGAGCACCACACACACACACACACACACACACACACACACACACACACACACACACACACACACACACACACACACACACACACACACACACACACACACACTTACATCTGACCCCCTAACCTGGCCCCACCTACGTAATTACCGCATCAGAGGCAGTGCAGTTCCTCCAGGTTATTTTGGAGAAACCAACAGAGTAATTATCACGCCATTACAGAGATGCATTCAATGACGCCTCGATATTTAGAGCTTTTTAACGCTGCAGTTTCAAAAAAATAAATAGACACTTTACTCTCCCCTAAAGCGATGTGAAGATGTTAGTGTTTCAATTTAACTCGGAGACACAGAGGATTACCACTGGCTGCTCTCTAAAATGGAAATGTGGGGCCTGCGCACGCGTTCACGGCTTGTATTAATCATGGGCTCATTTGCATGTGCCCCGTTATAATTAAGGGGGGGGGGGAATTCAACAAGCTTTTAAATAAAAGTGTGACGAATTCAAATGAGAGAAAACAGGAATATTGAGTTTGTAATTTTCTGGTAAACATGCATCTAAAATAAGATGTTGACTCCCTGTTGGGAAGCACACTGAGACAGAAGCCACTAATAAATATGACTTAACGGATCTTTATTGGATGAACATGTATGTAAGGGTGGTTCGCCTTAAAGATACATTCAACATCTTACTGTCATCTTGGAGCTAATAAATCCACATTTTCCTCTCCAAAAATAAAAATGCTCTGACTCCAATTTCAAGCCAAGTGCTGCGGTTCAAACATGTCCAATATATCACGACAATGCCCAAGAGAGGAGGTCGGGTTTGAAAATGTAGAGAGGTTAGAATAATAATATCCGGAAAACAAACTGCATCTATATTTTAGAGTTGTATCCCCCCCCCCCCGAGACATTTCAAATTGGCAAACAAAAAATGTCTGAGTAAAACAACGTAGGATATAAAAGCTGAACCTTATGGCCAATTTGTTCTCTTTGGAATATTTGGAAAGATTTACATACAGGGTTTTTTTTTAATCTTTTTTTTCTCCCAAAGTGGTAATAAACAATTTCAAATTCGGAAAAAAAAACACCAACTAAACATGGTCACTGTAACTGACCCAAATACATATTTACATATTTCAGCTCCACGATGTAGCTGACTAAAAATCTCTGTCATCCTAAAATAACAAATTTCAGAAATAAAAACTTTACAGGATTTGATTGGGAGGTAAAGAGGGCGAGTTCCTGTCCAGGGGGACGTATTCCTCCCATCCAGAGAGCTGGTGGTCAAAGGAGTTCGGTTGAAATGACTTTTTTTGTAGTTTTCAAAAACAGTTTCGTAAGGTCATCCAAGAATCAGCGTCTTTTAAAAACCCATTCTTCATCGTCAGGAAACTGCTCCTGATGTCTGCTCTCCTCAGCATTCCAGGGACCGGTTCTCTTCCATTTTTTCTGCTGTTAAAAAGACATCGAGGGTAAAACAAAGTCCGATTGCTGCTATCTTATGGTTCATAAACTCTTTTTGTCTTTTGAAAACAAGCAATATGCTAAGCTGGAAAATAAAAGAAGCTGACGAGCTGGAGGAGGAAGAAAGAAAAAAAGCCCGATCACAAGACTTGGAACCTCCAGGAGGCCTGGTCTTTGTAGTCCAAGCAGTCTGTGGTGTTAAAGTTGAGCTTCCACGAGGAGGCTGCAGTCTGCTCTTTGTAATCCAGGCAGTCGGAGGAGTTGAAGGCCAGGCCGGAGCCTCCGTACGCCTGGTGGTGGTGGTGGTGGTGCCCCGACGACTGGCTGATGTGGTGGTGCGGGTGGCCGGACATGGAGGAGGCCGTCATGGGGCTGAGCTGGTGGGGGTGGTGGTGGGAGTGCATGGGGGCCAGGTAGGAGCCACAATCCACCCCGCTGAAGTAAGAGCTGGACGGGGTGGGGTAGCCCTGCCCGTACCCCGGCGTCTGGTTGTAGGACATGGGGTAGGAGGTGGCAGCGGCGGCGGAGCCTGACATCGAACGCTGCATACAGGAGGCGTTAGACGGGGGTCCGGGCTCGGGGATCGGGGCCACAGCAGGAGCCGTAGCATTTCCGGGGGAGATGGCGGGGCTCCAGATGGAGGAGACGGTGCTGATGGAGGTAGAGGTGCTGCTGAGCGCCGCAGGGCCCGTGTGATTGGTGGAGGAGGAAGAGGACGAGGACGAGCCGGTGCTGGAGACGGCCGGCGGAGTGAACTGCCCGCTGCTCTCCGAGCCGGTGCTCTCCCGGGCCGGAGACGACTTCTTCTTAGGAGGCCGGGCCTTTGCACTGTTGCCACTCTGCGCCTGCTGGCGACACTTGGCCCTCCGGTTCTTGAACCACACCTGCAAACAGAACAGCTAGGAGTTAGTAACAGCACACAAACAAACAACCTCAGCGTTTCATTAACCTTTGTGCTGTTTTGCCCTTAACGTGTTAGATTGTTTTCCACCTGAATCTGGGTTACACATTTAAAACCAACTTATTCATTACATGACATGTTAGATGCTTTTATCTAAAGCGACTTACATACTCAATACTGTGGCCAATCCCCACAGGAGCAATTTGGGGTGAAGTGTCTCAGGGACACAACGACATGCTGACTGCAGTGGGGTTCGAACCTGTGCTCCCCTTATCCCAACGCACAACCCACTGCACCACACGCCTCCTCATTGCCAAAAGTATTACTTCTCTCTTTGGCATTTTATGGTCAAAAGGACCTCATTTACACTAAATTAAATCATGTTTTTTAAAGCCTGGCCATAGTTGAAGAAGGACTCTGTTATATATATATATATATATTTTTTTTTTTTAAAACAATGGCAGCCCATAATGCACCTGATGTTTTACATTTAAATGAAGAACGTTGTATGAAACCATCCATGTTGTTGTTGTTGTTGTTTGTTGCAATGAGATAAAATCACAACGGAAATATTAAAAAACAAGTCAAATTTGACCCGAAGAAAACAAGAAGGTTATAAAAAAAAAAACATACTCCCAGCCAGGCCATGCTGGGAGTACATTATGGAGGAAAATTGAGGGTTATTAGCCATCAAGGTTCATTTCCACCCAGGCCCCTTGGCTCGGACCAGCCAGGGGTCTAATTTCATACCTGGTAGACGGCTCTAAGATAACAGGCTATTGGGTTTCACCACACAGTAGGGTAACTCTAGAGCACGAGAGGGTCGGATCATGTAGAGCATTTTGTTTCACACACACATTCTGAGAATAACTCAAATTGTGCGTGTGAGAGAGGCCTGCCTTGGTTTCCCCCTAATGCCTTTTCAAGAGCAGTATTTGTTCAACAGCGCAGTACAACAGTGAGTTGTTTGTGGAGTTTTGGTTGGCATACTCTTCACCTTCAGTATAGATCCCTTATTTCATATCAAATGACATAACCTTCAGTAAACCTGCATCAAATAACAATGACCGATTCAGATAGAGAATAATAATCTGGAATAATGCAGTTTTGTTTACATACAGTTGTATCTGTGTGAGCCCTTCATCAAATAAGTGATCAAATAGTTGAGGGGAGTTAACATAAAATAGGTGGGAAAGGATTGTTTAATAAACACTTGAATGCAACTATCTCCATACACTACTAACATGTTATAGTTACTTCCAAGGTAACATATTTAAAAAAAACAATCTATGTATATGTAATTTCAGTCATTACTTCACAACAATCGATCAATTATTATCCTCTTTAAAAAAAAAAGGGGCTTAAATCACTGAATTTACGAGCCACCAAGTCTGAAATCCTCCAATTATTTTACTGATGTTTCTTTTATAACCCTCATGTTAAACTGAACAATAAAGTAGGGTTCTAGTTTTGTTTACTGCTATAAATACTGTTAAGACTTTGCTCCTAATCGGATTTATCAGTGAAATTAGACACCGAAGTCTATTTGTAGCCAGCTAGTCAAAACGTTAGTTAGCTAACATTAGGTTAACTGCTAATTAGCTTAACACAAATAAGATCGGTAATGGTGCACTTCGACAAAATAAGGGACATTTAAATCACTGTTTTGATACATGTCTCCTCTCAAAGAGAGAAAAGGAAAGATATAGCCATTAATTATCCCACGTAAATAAGTTATTAATTACGTTTTAGTTGGCTAACAAGTGCACAAACTAGCCAAAAAAAAGTTAGCTCAGTGTCAGTTTAAAACGTTAGCAGTTTAAAACGTCAGTTGAAATACTGTTTGAAATTGACAGGCATTTTAAGTAGCTGATATCACGTCTTTAATATTTTAATGGAACTCTAATTCAGTGTTATGATAATAAAGTGTCGTTGTATTAAAATAAAACAACGTTAGCAAATAACACATTTTACAGCAGAAGTTAGTCTCCGAAGTCAGGTGTGTGTTTTCGGGACGTTTCCACAGTTTAACTGAACACACGGAGGTGCTTCGTTGTTTACCTGGACTCTGGACTCCGGCAGGTTGATCTTCAGGGCGACCTCCTCCCGCATGAAGATGTCCGGGTACCGGGTCTTCCCGAACAGAGACTCCAGGATGTCGAGCTGAGTGCGGGTGAAGGTGGTCCGCTCCCTGCGCTGCTTCCTGGGAGTCGCTGCAGAACAAACACACACCGGAGAAAGGTTAATAGGCTACAACGACCTCACAGAGAACATTTTTACTTCACAATTACAAATTAAAAATGTTATTTAGATCACTAACTTGACACCTATTAGCCTATAACGTATTTTGTCTTCTTTACTGGTGTATTGTAGGTATTGTTTTGACTTGTAGGCTTTCTGTTTGTTGGGCCTAACTGCCCCGGAACAACGGATGTAAATTAGCATGGTTGCTAACATCATGCAACGCTCATTAGGTTACGTCCATATGAGATACTTCACTAAAACAAAGTAAGGCCTTTTACTGTGGAGAAATAAAGATAATTTACCTATCTTTATTTTTCAATTGATAAAGAGAATTAGTATTTAACTAAATGCCTATTTAATATACAAAGGATACAAAAACTGTCACTTATAATTTGCTTTATGCTAAATCAAGCTATCATAGAGCTACTTACAAAAAGTAAAACAAGTTTGGTTTTAACTCAAATTGTCCTATGCAATATTATTATTATTATTATGACCACCATTCAAAAAGTATTGCCTTGAAATAAAGTAAATACGTTCTAAATAATGTTGTATTTATGATGCCAGGAGTCAGTGCTTTCATAAAATATATGGATATTTTTTCTTTATGATCAGCTGCCTGCATTTTAAATTGTAGTGAATGTTCTTCATGATTTCTGCAGCCAAACAGGGTGCATGCATGTTAAATACGGATTTTTGTCTTCATGATGGCTGGTGCATTAATCTTAGTTTAGTGTGTGAGTGTGTGTGTCTCTCCTACATGGGTAGCCCACGGAGGGGTGCAGCAGGTCCATGGCGCCGCTGAGCCCCAGGCCGTTGACGCCGTAGGGGGGCTGTTTGAGGTAGGACATCATGCTACAGGCGGTCACTGCTCCACCCAGCTCCGGCCAGTGGTTCGGTTTCCCCCGATGCTGCAGCTTGACGGGACAGGGGACCGATCCAAGAAACTGCACACAGGAGGTAATGTCATTTAGTGCCGATAAAAGTAGCTCAATTTCATCCAAAATGCACAGGAAATATTAAGGAAGAACATCATAGACTAACGCCTTTGTTGCGTATTGTTATTATGCTGCAGCTTGACGGGACATGGGGCCGATCCAAGCAACTGCACACAGGAGGTAATGTCATGTAGTGCCGAGAAAAGTAGCTCAATTTCATCCAAAAGGCACAGGAAATATGAAGGAAAAGCATTTTTTTTTCCATCATCAACTAACGCCTTTGTTGCGTATTGTTATTATGCTGCAGCTTGACGGGACAGGGGGCCGATCTCACTTATTGGCTTTTCCACACAGTTACTTACAGGGGGGGGGGGGGGGGGGGCATGTGCACAGAGTGCACATGCAGGTGCTGCAGTATTTCTAAAAGACCAATTGTATCCAAAATGCACAGGAAATATTAAGGAGATACTTTATACTTTTGTTGCGTATTTGTATTACTCAGCGGATGAAGCTTCACTCCATTTTAACATTAAAAATGAAAAGACGCATCATTATAATACTTCCTAATGTCCCTTTAGTTGTTATTTGGTTGCAGTGGGATGTATAAGCATGAATTATTGGAGGATAAACTGATCATTTAGCAGCTCTTTAAATCCCTTCAGGAATATTGGATTTGTGTTGGGGGATAACCGGGGTCAAACGGCTTCGATACTGAGACTCCAGCGGAGGGAAATAAAACACAACATCTGAGGTTTTATTAACCAAACCACAATATATTCCTTTACAGACATTTTAACTTTTAGTGGAAGCGTTTAATGATTTGATGAAAATGGAATGAAACCAGATGCATTGTTATTTCCAACAATGATCCTAAAAGTCTGACAATAATGGTTGCGTTTCTAAAAATATTTTCTTTAAATGTGTGTTTATTTGTCCAAGTTATTTCCATATTTTAATGACCAGTGGCCCACGACCTACCTGCAGATTATCGTTTGTGCATTTTATTATAAATGTTTTTTTTTTTATTAAATGGGACTACTTGCTATAGCCTTCTCTTCTCAAATAGTACTTATTTATTCAAACACAAATAACTGTTTTAATTTTTAGAGATAGGAACGTTAAAATAAAATAAAAAACCCGCAGTTCAAATGATGTTGATGGTCAAATAAAGCCTTTCCTAAAAACTCGTAGCGTCCTGAGTGAAATGTGTGTGTGTGAAGGCCTGCACTTACACACACACACGCGCATATACAAGATGGATTATGGATGCTGTTTGATAATCTATAAAATCACAGCTAAAGTGTTTTTGTTCTCAGTGATTCTGTTTGTATGCTTTGTGAACATTTCGACCTAAAAGAGACTCCTGTGGATCTCCAGAGCTCGGCTGAAATGATCTGCATTAACAGAAAATAAATCCACA
This sequence comes from Pseudochaenichthys georgianus, assembly GCF_902827115.2. Lineage (NCBI taxonomy): Eukaryota > Metazoa > Chordata > Actinopteri > Perciformes > Channichthyidae > Pseudochaenichthys > Pseudochaenichthys georgianus. Next base: position 35,531,364 of record NC_047517.1, read on the forward strand.
AAATAAAACTCAATTTATATTATGTGCTTTCAAGAGGAAGATCTGATTTGTCTTTTCTAATAGTTTCTACAATAAATTCACTTTAGTATTATTATTATTATTATAGTATTTGTTTAGTTTGCTTCTATATTTTAACGCTCAGGTAAAGGAACAAAACCTCATTGAAAAAAAGTCAAATTATTTCTTTACTTCTTGTTTTTCATCAGAGTAAAATACCAATTGTTATATGATATAATTCCGTAAAGCACAACTATTTGTATCCTTTCCTTGGATGTTTTGATTATAGTCTAAAGGCTTTTTGGTGTTTTGTTTCTCCGTGAATTAAGATTACATTTAGGGAATAAAACACATCCCAACCGGCTGCAGAAAACAAACTTGTTTATCTTTCTCCACTAAATCATTTACCAGTACATTAACATCCAGGAAACACGGATAACCCTTGTTAAGCGTGACATCTATTATTTAAAAGCTGATCTTAAAGTTAGATTTGTACCTCCTAAGTGAAGAATGTTCTACCCCAAAAATACGCCCTGAAGCTTAAATCGTGGAAATTAAATTAGTGAGATATTCTAACAGAGCTCCTGACTGACTGGCCGTGTATTGCAGAGGCTTTTTAACCGTATTTGAGCCCTGGCAGGCCGGGGAGAGAAAGGCGAGATCTCGGTGCAAATGAACTCAATTAGAATTTAGATTAGACCTCCGGGGAGACGCGTTTCAGAAGGGCTCTTATCAGCAAAATAAATTAACAAAAACCAAAACACGCCTCTCCAATTATCTACTAAGTGCTTCAAACGCTTTAATGGCCAATTGCTCTCCAATAAAAGTGAACTGGAATAGAAATATGAAAATTATCTACTCCGGAGGAAGTTGACTCAATTTATCCGGTTCAGGTCGGAGTGCTCCCCGGTGCAGACCGATTGATATCTCGGCTAAATAAATACAAGAATCACATAAACTGTGAGCCCGAGCAAATTGAAACAATTCACCTCACATGTCACACTTTAAGTCTCCTAAATGTTTCAAAAAGTGACTTTTGTGTGTGTCGCTTTAACACTTCAGCTGCTTCTGTTTCTGACGCAGAGTTGTGTTGTTTGGAGTTTAGGCTAAATGCGTAAAAACTGCAGATAATGCGCATTTAATGAGTGAAAAGTGAAGAGACGTTACCTTGTTTTTCTCCTCTTCCCTTCTCCCGAGCTCCCGGGCCACCAGACGCGAGCAGCAGTAAAATTATCCAGCAGGAGGAAGTCTGACGAACTCAAACAGACTCGCTGAAAAACAAACAACAGCGCGCGGAACCGGGCAGCATCACGCAGAAAAACACGCAGAAATATCAGCACGCGTTTCCGGGTGTTTTTGCAGCCAAATAAATCAGACTCATTTGCTTTCAGGGGGCTTGTCGCTGTCTGTCAGAGTGTTAGGTGATTTTCTTGTTTCTAATGGAGACGAAATTGAGATTGATCACCTTCTCTCCGCCCCGCGCCTCTATGAGCGGAGGACACCTGCGGATCCGCCTCCCTCAGCCAACCAGCGAGCAGCTCCTGGGTGACGGACAGCTTGGGAAGCCAATCAGCGCAGAGGCCACCGCGAGAGGCCCCTCCCACTTTCCCCGCCTCCGTGTCCGGGTCCCAAGACCAGAGCAGAGAGGTTTGTGAAAAGATGGAAATGTTTCTGAGGCCTGCAGGAGAAACACAGAGAGCTGCTGGCGAGAAGGAGATGTATACAGATTTGTTAATGATTTAACAGTTTACTTAATAGAGCAACTGAAAGTACTTAAAAAACGAATTCCGCGGACTTTTCCTCCACTTAAAACCCGTTTCTTCTAAAAAACCTGCATGGTGTTGGTGTCTCTTTGAATTGCACCATGCCTGAAGTGGCGTGTCTTTTTCACAAACTCAACACTGTATTTAGATTAAATCAAAAATGTAACGTGATTGTTTCAAGAGAAAGAAAATCACCTTTTCATTATGTGGAGGCTTAAAATGTTTGAGAGGTTATTTAGTTTGTCAGAAAGCTGTCTTTTAGTTTATAAACATGCACTAACATTTCCTGAAAGGCCGGGAAGCCTCAGCAGCTTTTATAATAAAGCTTTTATTATTTGTTACCGTTAATTCCTCTGTGAGGATATTTCGTCGCTCCAAAATGTGAGAAATTAAGGAAAAAAGAAGGATAGAAGTTCAATTTATCCATTTTGATTTTATTGTGAGACTCCCCCTCCTCTCTCTCTCTCTCCCCCTCTCTCTCTCCCTCTCCCTCTCTCTCCACTCACACACAGCAGAGCTCATGAATATTAATGAGGTCTAATCCCCATTTAGAATTACATTTGAGGATGGTTGACGTAAAGTTTAATAGGGATAGACCTCAAACTCACTGCGGAGGAAAAAGAAAAATCAGCAGAAGAAGAAAAACTGCGGTCACTGAATCACACCCTGCACTTTATACATGGAGGGTTTTTAAAATGTGATTTTAACCTCAAAACAAACAGAATGTTTTGCTTCTGTTTTTGTCAGAGGGTCGTGGGGGGATGCAGCTCCTTTGTGAATCTCTGCAAAAAAACAACTTCTGGAAATGAGGCCTGAGCTGAAAGAGAGAGAAGCTGCAGGCATGGAACACACATTGTTACGTATGTGTGTGTGTGTGTGTGTGTGTGTGTGTGTGTGTGTGTGTGTGTGTGTGTGTGTGTGTGTGTGTGTGTGTGAGGAGGAGTATCAAAGTGGCTTTAAAAGTCATCGATGAGAGCTTTGACAGAGAAACTTAGACATCAGATGTGTGGAAGCCTCGAGATGCAAGTGCAGGAAAAGGGAGCCTGAACGCACCAAAGCGCACGTAAACGCATCTTAATGTAGCCTACACAAAGTCTATCCATGTTTTTAAGCACGGGTGACGAACTAAAGGTTAAAATCAGACTCATGGGGACAGAGTGTGTGGTCAAATGTATGAATGAGGTGATAACAGGAAAGTAAAGAGAGAGAACATGTGACGTGTTTTGGTGTTAATTGATTTCAGTTTGTGCTGCCCGGCTGCTCCCCGGAGGTCAGACACTTTTTACGCACCTTTTTTATTCCCACATCTGAAGTCCGAGCAGTCAGAGGGCCTGAGAGAACAGCAGCCCCCCCCCCCTTTCCACACACACACACACACACACACACACACACACACACACACACACACACACACACACACACACACACACACACACACACACACACACACACACACACACACACACACACACACACACACACACACACACACACACACACACACACACACACACACACACACACACACCGTTAAATTATGCAAAAAGGCCATTCAACAAATATGGCCCTCACAACAAAAGACTCGGGTTATTCTGACATTTCCCCTACACACATTTCTTGTTTTTTTTTCTCTCGATGTGAGTAAGACCCCGAGATAAACCACTGAACAAGTATCAAGTTATCACCAACCTTTTGTAATAAGAGTATTTTGTCTAATCCCAAATTGCAGTTGAATTTTTTTAATGCTGAGCTGGTAAAGCCTCGGATTAGGCGGCGAGGAAGAGGAGGGGGAAAAGTTGTGTCCCTTCAGCCGGCAGCGGGATTGGAAGAAACGGGGATCTGCGGGGATGTTGTGTGTCGGTGCTTATTATTAAAACCGTGATGCATAAAAACACAGAGGAGCTCCGGCGCCGCATGGAGACCCGGATCCCTCAGGTGAGGATCTCTTTTTAGAAAGGCGGCTGGGAAAGGAAGTAAGCAAAAGGCCGAGATGAGCACCTGTGAGATGAAGCCAGGAGACTTCAAAGCTCAGGAGAAAATAATCCATTCAACTGGAGGATCCTCGGCACAGAGAGAGAGGATCCGCGCGCTTTTACGCAGCGTCTAAATGCTGAAAATTGGGAAACTGACTGCAAGTGTTTCTACAGATTCTGCTTCAACAGGAACAGTAAAGGCACCAGGGAGAAGCTGCGGAGGTAAACCGGCTATGTTATCCTTTTTATTCCAGAAAATCCTTGTCAAATGTTAAAATATTGGATTTGTTACCTGAAATGTTTTGTTTTTGTAATAAATGTACTTTTCATTAAACATGGATTTAAGAGGGTTTAATACTGATATTAAGAGGAATACATCTCAACACTTAAGTCAAATTCAAGAGTTTAAGTGAAGTTTTACACATGAAGAATTACAAAATTAAAGAGCTTTAAAAATAATATAATTAAAATAATTTACGATCGATGTAAAAATAAGATATTATAATACATTTTAAATGGTTCCTGCACACACACTCTTACTCACACACACACACACACACACACACACACACACACACACACACACACACACACACACACACACACACACACACACACACACACACACACACACACACCACACACACACACACACACACACACACACACACACCGTGTAAAACCTCCGTGTTGGCGCTTTGCTTTTATTCTGCAGATTACAGACCCCTGTGATAAACGCGCTTATAATACAAAGTAAAACAAAGCGCCTCGGGGGACGTGCGGTGCGTAAAGTGCGCGTACAGTCGGTCCCAAGCAGAGAAGAAACGAATCAGCAAATTAATTTTGGAGGCATTAGAAAGGCCGGGGAGGACGTCCGCTGTCACAACCTATTTCCCTGCTTTCATCCGAGATGTGAGGCTGCCTGCAGGGACCCAGCAGACCCTTTACGCCAGGGACATTTCACATTTCATTTTGACACCATTTACAATGAAAATGCGCGGCAAAAAGGTACATTTAATGTGGTAAAATATGATTTTTTTCACATCTAAATGTTAATATGGCTAATTCTTCAGTTTCTATCCCCCCTCTCCATCCTGGATGGCCGAGCCTCTGCAGCTCTGCATGCCCCCCGTCTGCAGCGCGCTGAAATCGGCCCGGAGAGAGAGAAAGAGCGAGAGGGGGGGGAGAATACAAAAACATCTGCTCGGTACAAAGTGATTCCTCTAATCTTCCTCGGAGGAACCTGCTCAGCACCGACCTAAAACAAAAACGCCAATTTTAATTTATAAACACGCACAGGTCGCAGGGGAATGGAACAGATCAGAATAATAAGCACGCAGCTCGCTGGAGAGGCGGTGAGGGCCACTTCAGTGCGTGCATTTCAGTACGTTTTGGGAAGAAAGAGGAACAATCAGGAGTATATGTGGATTATGTGGAGGTAAAAAGGAAAAGTGAGTTTTAGAAGTGTGTGCGCAATTTTACAATCAGAATACAGTCTTTAAATCGCCCAAAAAGTGTTTACAAATATTAAGAAAACAATTACCAAACGGTGTCCAAATGCTTGTAACTTTAAAACACCTGCAGGAATAAATGCACCACACACGTCTGTGGAGTATGAAATCATAAGGACTTTATTATTGAAGACTTGGGTTATGACACTGGAATAAATAAACAGATAACAGTTGGACACGTGCACCAGATGGAGCTCTCAGTGATGCACGTGGAGCATATCTCTCTTCTTCAGAATACAATAAATACAAACCAAAAAAAAGTTGTTGATCAAAATGCACAGGAAACGTGATGGTAGATCCACTTACAAGCAGCTTACAATGACAAACGGCAATAAATAATATATATATTTTTTTGTTTGTGCCTGCATGAATCCAGACGAACCGTGTCGGATGCTATTGGTCAGAGCAGTGATGAAAAATATACAACATGATATATTTTTTTTATTTTTTTTAAACATGATCTCTCTTTTGGTAAACTGCTTTCAAGCCAAGACAATAAAAAAAAGCAATAGGAAAGTTAATGCATGATTTCTGAAGATATTTTACAAGTAAAAACTCTAAAATGAAATGATAAAAAGATACAGTCAAGTAATGAAGTAGCTTGAACTGATTTTTTTTTTCCTTTTTAAAAGTCCAACACGATGAAAACAAAAGATAAATCCCCACGTTAAACCCCGTTGTGCTGTACCTCAAACTGCTCCACATTTAAGGCTGTGCTTGAACATGCAAATACACAGGGCTCCTCTCACATATGTTACAAACAAGTACCTCTCGGTAAAGAAAAGGAGAATTAAAATGAAAAACATGGTGTGTGTATATAAGTGGGAGTCAGTATAAAGTTGGTGCAAAGGCCTCGCAGGGTCGCTCTCTGCGGATAACAAAACGACAACCACGTCCAATAACTGATCAAATATCTAGGAAAGCCACTATCCAATAATATTATTATTCATCATTATAATCATGATACATTTCTTTTATCGGCTACATTTATTGGTTGTGTTTCTTTCTGAAAGGACAATCATTGAAGCACACACTTCTCCTCTTTCTTGGCCATCTTTCCTTTGTTCTGCTCCAGCGTTCTCTCCAGGTGCTCGTCCTCCTCCTCGGCCCTGCGGAGGGCAAAGGGCAAAAGGTTAGATGTGGCGTAGGGGAATCGGGGAGGAGGAGCAGGTGGCACACACACACAAATATAGACACACACACTGGACCCCGCCCATACAGGTGTGCTTTACTTCCGCACCGTGGTTTCACTTCGTCGATGCTCTCCAGGACACCCGCCAAAGAAAGTTGGATATTCGTATTACCGACTGTTCTGTGTGCAGTGCTGAGGATTGTGGGTAACTTACTGTTTCTCCTGGGCGTCCAGGTCCCGCACCAGCGCGTCCCGTTTGTTGACCAGGATGACCAGCTCGTCCAGCAGCAGCTGCTCTCGCCTCTTCTGAGCCTCCGTCTTCTGCCAGTCTGCAACGACACCAGAGAACACCCCTTCAGACGTGGATAACGTGAGCTTTGGGACGGATGCTTCCGGAATGTGAAACAGCTTCACTTGTTTCAGCTCTTCGTCAAAACTCTGAAGGACTACACTCAGAACGTCCACCTTCCTATTGGACTGTGTGGAGATGACCAGCTCCGTGTAAACACACTCCATCAGGTTGTGTGTGTGTGTGTGTGTGTGTGTGTGTGTGTGTGTGTGTGTGTGTGTGTGTGTGTGTGTGTGGTTACGATATGTTGACCCGAGCAAACACACTTGAAGGACATTGTCATGTTAATCTGCCGCATGGTGAACACACAGATATGAAGAGTCCCTCATGAACATGCTGCTTGTATTAAGTCTTTATAATAATTCCATCCAGTAATATCGTTTCAAACCTTTGTATTCATTCGAAAGTTTTGGGTCTATTTTTTTTTACTTCTCTCGTGAAACGATCTCTGATAAAGATTGAGTGAAATTCAGTTTCTGGTTTTGCTTCATTTCAGATTCTAAATTGTTTCTTTGAGTCTTCAGAAATCTTCCAGAGAAACATGTAAATAAATGCACACGGTCCCCCCAGCCTGTTCCTCTAAATAAACAAACAAACAAACAAACAAACAGGTGAGGCCCCTGACTCGGTTCTCCAGGGCAGGAAGGGGCCCCACCGGGTGCAGGTGGGACCCCAATCCAAATCCCTCAGCCTCTCCCTGGAGGGGGGGGGGAGGCCCACAGGAGAGCTCTCTCTCCCCCGGGGCTCAAATATCCGCCTGGCGCCCTTGGCTCCACATTCACCGGGGCAGCACCCCCCCCTCTAAACAACAACATCTACACAAATTAAAGGCAACAACATGCCGTCTAGCATCATCTGAAATCCACCTGAGTCACGTTCGGACTCAGAATCATCTCCAACAGCTGAAGGAGAGCTCCTCCTCAGCGTGAGAACGTCTCCCCTCAACACCCCCTCTCTCCTTTTATGCTAAAAAAATAAAAATAAATCCTCTCCGTCCCAGAGAGAAATCAAACGGGCGAAACGTGCGAGGCTTCACCCCTCTATCAATATTTAACCAGCTATTGATTCCAGAATAAAAGGAGAGTTGTAAAATGTCACTCCCAAAATAAGTGTGGCTTTATTAAAAATAAATATCCCCCCCTCTCATTGAGTCAAATTGCGGCAGTCAGACTGTGTGTGTGTGTGTGTGTGTGTGTGTGAGTGTGTGTGTGTGTGTGTGTGTGAGTCACGCTGGGTGCAGTGTGTTTGTCCTGAAAGGTCTGCTCTCTCTCCATTGGCCGCTCGTCTCTTTGAAGTCGACCACAGAGCGAAATGAACACAGTCCCAATATTAGTCTCTCTGCACTCCTTTCTCTCTCTTTCCCTCCTTTGGTCTTTCTCTGTTCTCAAGAAAGCAAATGTACTCTCACCCTCTTTGTGGGGGAGTCGACAAATGCTCCATAATAACTGCCAAATATGTACGGCCAGGATCTGAAGAGTGCTTCCTTTTCTTTGAAGTCACTTTGAAATGAAATCAAATTGTGTCAAAGGGAAGCAAACGAGTCATCATTGTGAGACAGGAATGTGTGTGTATCCATATCCGCCATAACTGCACACACTTTCCCACAATCCTCTCTTTCTGCTAGCCCGGCCCACAAGAGGAGGGATCCAAAAATAAAAAAAAACATCCCACAAAAACACAGAGAGAGAGAGGTATGTAAAAAAAGTAGTTCCTCTTAATCCGGCCCTCCTTCTCCTTCAGAGCACATCTCAGCCAGAAAGCCAAAGTCCTGCTCGAAGGGTGTGTGTGTGTGTGTGTGTGTGTGTGTGTGTGTGTGTGTGTGTGTGTGTGTGTGTGTGTGTGTGTGTGTGTGTGTGTGTGTGTGTGTGGAGGCGGTTATAGGGGGGCAAGCACTCTGCTGTCAATCACATGTCTCAGAGTCCCGCCCCCCTCATTAGGAAGGTAAATAATAAGGAGAGCCGATGAGAGACGTGACCAGGCAACACAGAGCAGGGCATGCTGGGTAACCAGACACCCAGGAACAAACAAAACACCCTGCAGCCACTCAGAGACCCCCCCCCACCTAAGCCCCGCCTCCCCCATCAGAGAGAGAGAGAGAGAGAGAGAGAGAGAGAGAGAGTGTGTGTGTGTAGCTCACATGGTGGGTGTGTATTCAGATAACCCTCGCCAACGGTAACCATGTGAGTCTGCACAAGGCTCACAAGAATGCGCTGGTTCAAATCCCCATGAACCCCCCGCGCCCCCGCTCTGCCACGCTAAATGTATTCAAGAGAGCAGAAACTGGTCCAAAGACGGCTTCTCTCCCAGCGAGGAGAGCGCGTCTCTCGTCTCTCGCAGAACCACGATGTGACGTCGAGGGATTTGATCCACGGATTCATACGTGGAGAGAAATCGATCTGAAGGTTCTTCCCTTTCATTCCTTCGTCTCTCTCCCTCTTGTCTGTGGGGTAAAAGCTCCAAAAGCTGGTTTTGGCCAAAGTCCAAGTGGAGTCAAGAGACAAAAAGTGTCACCAGAGGAGAGGGAAGAGAGGCGGAGGGAAATACAAACTATTTCAACAGCGAGCCGGAGATGCTGTTCTCTGTTACGTCACACACACGCTGAACACATGCGATTGAATGATTGATTAAAGGCGAGAACCAAGAACCGACCAAGTGATTACTTAACTCGCAATAAGACTTTGTCTTGTGTACAAAGTCCAAGAATGAGTTCATCCCACTAACAAGTTCTGTCTGTTTATCAAACTCCTCCGTGGCAAAGAGCTTCACTGTGAGAAACAATGATCAATACGTCTCTGCTGAGTGAGATGTGTCCTTGCTGTGAACTCAGGGTCTCTGCAGGAAGCCTGAAGTCAAGTGTACGACCTTTAAAGACCTTTTAAGACCCTTTCCATACCTTTTAAGACCTCGTCGCCACTTTGAGTTCTAACCGGTTACCTTGGCGACACACTTTACCTCACATTGACTATATACAGTATTGATTGTCCTTCCTCCGTATCTTCCAACCATTTGGACGCAGACTTGCATTTCCCCATAACGATGTTGCTTAGCAACCGGCGTAAACGGACCTTCGTGCGCTATCAAGCAGTGAGCGTGCGATGTCCTGTTCAGATGACGTCCAATCCAACGGGATGCCATCAATAAACTACACAGAATCACACTACACCCCTACGCCATGACTACATTCAGGCAGACGGTAGAACACAACCTCTTTGGACACTTTATATACTTATTGAAAACAAGCTACTAAAGGTAATACCTTGGGAAATGCCGTTTAATACTTTTTAATAGCCTTCATTTTCGCTAAATTGATTTATCAACTTTTAAAGACCCCGCCCCGCGGACCCCCTGAAACACTCACTAGTGCACCAAATGTCTTTAATTCTACAACTGAAAATAGTCCATAACAAATGACCGGCACTGCTCAGCTGCTCTGGCTACACACCTGATTCCAAACCTGTGTGTCTTCAGTGACAGACAATGAGTCCTGGAGAGGCGCTGACCCAGTTAGGAAGCCTTGAGAGACACACTGATGCTTTGTCAGGTACTTAATACCTCATAAGCTCTATAATACCTCCAGCTTTGTGGTTTGACTTCAGGACACTGAAGGTAACCGTCAACAACTTAAAGTCATGGTTACCCAACTTCTATTCTCCAAAACAGAACCATTAGCCGCTTTCACACCAAGTACTTTGCCGTACTTAGTTCCCAGCACTTAGGCTGCGGCCACACGAGGACGAAAACGGCTAAACGCATAGGATTAACGCAAACGCAATCGCAAACAAGCTTCCGTCCTCACGCAATAGTTATCCGGATAGTGTCTGCCCACACGAGACCGCTCCGTTTAGCTCCAACCGCTGGAGAAGCTGCAGTACATATGCAGGAGCCTCTACGTGGCGCTGTAACTTCCTCCACAAAAGCAGAGAAGAAGCATGGTTGTCATGGTTGCCCTTCTGTTTATTCTCCGCGGTGGGGGCCGAGGGAACCGGGCAGAGTTTTTCGCGTGTATTAAAGTTTAAATCTTCCGGACAAAATTATAAAAGTGCCGGTCAAAGGTCTTCTTTGTTATTTATTGAGCTTTAAAACAAATGAATAACGACTCTATATAATATAATGATAAAATACACGGAGCCTCTCTTTTTCCTCCCTCTCTTCAGACAGCGTCAGTGTCTGTCTCATGCAGCAGCTGATCCAGTAATGAGTGACCCGGCCGACTGTAAAAATAAACATATTTATAACTAGTTTAGGGAGTTTGAGAGGTAATTAAAATAGCTAAGGGTGATGATCTGACTTGAAGTGTGTGTTTTGCTGCAGAGGGAGGAGCTGCAGGTGAGCACAGCTGCGTGTCTCCGTCCTGTCAGATTAGACTTCACTCGCGAGAGAAAGATAAATAATCTGAATTCAGGGATGCAGTTTACTTTGACGTGGGGGTGAGCAGCAGAGGTGGGGAGAGGTGGGGCTATTGCCTCATCATTATTGCTGTAGATGTTGCACAAACAACTGTAGCATGGTCAATAGCGTCCGGAGCACAATAGCAACTCTGCGATCCGCCATTGTTGTTGTTGTTGGTGGCGAAACACTTCAGCACTGGCGCGGGGTAAACGGAGGTGAGCAGAAGAGGTGGGGAGAGGCGGGGCTATTGCGCAATCACTATCAGTGATCTGAAAATGTTCGGATAGGGTGCACACACGGAGCCGTTTGACCCCCCAGAGAGTGGCGTATGCATTTCTATCCACCTTGGGACCCGTTGTCGTTTCCTCAGTCGTTTAGTGCCATATTCGGTCGTCCTCGTGTGGCCGAACGGTCTATATGACACTAAACAGTAACGCAAACGACCGAATTCGTCCTCGTGGGGCCGCAGCCTTAGTTCCCAGCACTTAGTACCCAGCACTTAGTACCCAGCACTTAGTTCCATGTACCCCCATGGAACTAAAGAGCAGATCGCGTTCACAATAACAATAAGTGGACACATAATAAGTTCCCTGAGGGAGGATTAGGCAAATGAAGGCGCTGACGTCACTTCTTCTTCTTCTGCTTTGGGTTTACTGGTAGGCCGCAAACCACTTCACGGTGCATACTGCCGCCCAAAGTCCCCGGGCCGGAAGTCCCCAACTCCGGGGACTTCCGAGTAAATCTCCAAAACGCCGACACCTCCTCATCTCCACCGCTCCCATGTTTTCTTTTGTGTTGCCATAAGTTAGTCTCTCTGCGTTGGTGCGCGGGGCTAATGCTAATAATGCTAATGCAAGCAAATACAATGGCGGCTTCAAAATACTTTCCAGAGTTTTACGGGGCGTGGTTTGCAATTCGCCCAGCCAATCAGAAATTGGAACTTTTTTCTCCCCAGGAAAGTCCCACCTCTCTAGCAGGGACTGAAACAGGGGTGAAAGTTCTCATGAACTAAGTTCTCTTTTTGGTGTGAACGCAAAATCCCAGGAACTATCGGAACTAAACGGGAAAAGTACTCCGGTGTGAAAGCGCCTATTTCAAAACAAGATGACAGTAAAGCTCTTAAAAACTGACACAAATAACTTGAGGAGACACTGAACTTTCAGACACACGCAGATCCATAATACGATGCAGAAACTGAAGCATGAATCTAAACCAATCAGCATCTGTCCCAGCATATAATACCACGTCAGCTCCACCACAGTAAGGGAAGTACATTTAACAACGTTATCTCCCGTTTTCGTGTCACCTGAGCGAACCAGCACAAACAAGCTCAGTGAACTAAATTAAAAACTAGATGTTATGTTCCTAAATTTCCCCCAGAAAGTGCAGTCCGACTTGCTTCTTGTTATCGCCGGTTCCAGTCAACTAGCAGCGCTGAAAGAGTTGGCAACATCATCAAAAGTCGCCCATGTGATAGGATTGCACCGTGCACCTAATCAATCCGCAGCGCGCCCGATGTGTTACAAAGCCCAAATAGATTTACAAATGGGAAGTGTGTGTGTTTGTGTGTGTCGGGGGTGTGGAGAGGGATAAGCTCCTGCATAGGATTACATATTGATTTTAAACATATAAAAAAGCTTATCATATCAAACCGTAACAGGAAACTCTGGGACCCGGCTATGCATAAATCCCTTTTAGATGGCGAGAGGGCGTCCACTTTAAAACATGCACACACTCACACACATGCATGGAGGCCCCTCGAAAGGGAGCCAAGACACAGCGTTGTGTGTGTGTGTGTGTGTGTGTGTGTGTGTGTGTGGGTGTGTGTGTGTGTGTGTGTGTGTGTGTAGACATAGGTGTGAGTCGGTAAGCAGATAAAGAGGGCATAGGGGATCAATTTTGTGTCGGGAGATGAGAGTGTGGCTACAGATGGCATTTCCTACCTGGCATCTCACCAAGGGGAGGGGGGGGGGGGGTATTTCACAGAACACACTCATAAACAACAACAACAACAACTCCACCGTCTAAACAAACTCTGAAAACTTTTGTTGCCATTTAGTAATAACGAAATGTTATACAGCAATACATGTGAGAGGATACCTTCCTCTGCACCTTTCCCTCTCTGAGGCTTCTACTTGTGTTCGAGATGCGTTTTCTCACGTCACCCAAACGACTGGTAAGATCTTCTGAGTAAAAATATCGAAGGAAACTTTTGAAGAATTTGTTCTTGAGCTTCAGAGTTGATTTCCCTCTCCTCCTGACTCCTCTTTCCACCTCAAAGCACTTGCTCTTTCTCCCTCGCCTCCTCTCATGTCTGAGTGTCATGCCGCTCCAGTCAGCGATACAAATGTAGAGAGAAACGTCACGAGTCCAACGTTTTCTTTTTCTCAGTTACGGTGTCTCAAAACGGAGACTGGGCAGAGAAAGCAAACGAAGATAAAACATAACCTGATTTCTTCTTACTTAGAAAGGAATATCGACACTAATGTACACACTTTTATGAGTACTACAGAGGTCTGTGGACTATGTGCCGTCTTGTTGTATATTCAGAGAAGGCAGACATCTCTTCGGTCAATCATCTCTGAGACTCTGCAACTCCCACCAAATCAATCTTACATAACATGTAAGAGGAATAATATGTATTCTTGATTTGGGGCGGAACTGTCCCTTTAAGACTTCACTTCAGATTTAATGATAACCTCAACTTTCTACCAATCGTCACAGAGAGATACTGTTAGCATTGTTAGCAGTTAGCTGTAGCTCCCATTGACCCGGAGCTGTGTGCGATGCAGTCTGAGGTCCAACATGTGGGGCGACTGAGAGGAGGAGATAGAGGGAGAGTGGTGTGTGTGTCAATGCAGGTATATACTTTTTTCAGCAGGTAGGTGTGTGTGTGTGTGTGTGTGTGTGTGTGTGTGTGTGTGTGTGTGTGTGTGTGTGTGTCAGCTCTATCTCAGTGATGTGTGTGTTTTTTCCTCCTCTGCTCTGACTCACAGTCCATCTCTCTCTCTGTGTCATCGACTGGCCAACCAAATCAGCAATTACTCGCACGCCCGACCATCGCTCAATGGACCTGCCCAAGCACCAAATAAGAGCTGGGGAGATGGGCGGCGAACACACACACACACACACACACACACACACACACACACACACACACACACACACACACACACACACACACACACACACACACACACACACACACACACACACACACACACACACACACACACACACACACACACACACACACACACACACACACACACACACACACACACACACACACACACGGTCACGCATATAAAAAAAACAGACACATAGGTGGACACAGGAACACACCTGTGAGATGTCAACAGACCAACAGATCCTCTCTATCCATCACACACACACACACACCGACCCACACACACACACCGACCCACACACACACCCCTCTCCCCAGCAGCTCAGAACTATCTGTGGCCGCTACAGAAAGGTAGAGCCTGTGAATGTTAAGTGCTTCCCTTAGGGAGGAAAATAAGGCCGGCTGATAAGTTAGTCAGTCCACATGAAGGCAGAGAGGAGCGCCGTGACACGACACACACCACCTCTCCACCTCACACACTATCTCCGCTCTCTCACCTCCACACACACTATCTCCGCTCTCTCACCTCCACACACACACACCACATCTCCACTCTCTCACCTCCACACACACACACACACACACACACACACACACACACACACACACACACACACACACACACACACACACACACACACACACACACACACACACACACACACACACACACACACACACACACACACACACACACACACACACACACACACGTTTTTTTGTTTATTTTGTATATTTAAATTTGATGCATTATTCTTTCTATACTTATTGATGTTTGCATCACCATACACCAAAGCAAATTCCTATATGTGTAAAGGTACCTGGCAATAAACTTGGTTCTGATTCTGAAGACAAAACTGCACACACACACTTCAGATCAGTAAAATAAAAAACAAACAAGACACACACACACACACGTACGCACAAAGTGACAGAACACCTATAGCTTATGAACCAGAGAAACTATAAACGTCCCATTTGACTGGAGCACGCTCAATAAATAAGTAAATGTGTTTGTGTGGAAACAGAAGAAATCCAGCGTGGCTCCATCTGTATCCCCCCCCCCCCCACACCTCCTCCTGTCTTGCTAATTACAATTGATTTATTATGGACCACGCAGCTTATCAGGTGCCCGGTGAAATTACAATGGGTGTCCGAAGGCTGTGAGGAGAAAGGGGGGGGGGGTTGGCGGTGGTCAATGTCGAATGGCAAAATCAATTAGCATTGATTGGCAAAAGGTTCATTTTGCCAAAGAGCACGCAGTCGAAGGGGATTAAACTTCCCTGGCCCTACGACAACTTTGATACGACACAATGGCTGCTTCTCTGGCTGCGCTATCGTTAACAAGCTTTCAATAATATAACCGCATCTGCTGTTTTTTTAACCTCGCACGCAAACTCTCTCTCCCTCTCCATGTGGCTGGATTTCAAATCAGGCATCGGCTAGTCAGGGTCTAGCTAGGACACAGATAGCATTGATCAAGTATCAGGGAGTGAAATCCCTGGAAAGCTTGCATCTTAATCCTCATCAAGGAGCCGGCGCAGAATTCAAATCATCCTGCTGTCGGCTCTCAGTGAAGGCTGCATGGAAAACAAAGCACTCCAGTGGAGAAACATGGATCGCCAGGAAGTGAAAAATCAACTGTCTGTCTTCACATTTAGGAGCTTAATGTACAGCAGGTAAGATGTGTGTCGGTAAAACAGAGAGGTGACGATTCTCTCCTGCCTGACATTTCCAAACCAGAGTGTGTGTGTGTGTGTGTGTGTGTGTGTGTGTGTGTGTGTGTGTGTGTGTATATCGTACCCTCGATGGCCAGCATGGCTCGCAGCTCTCTGTTCAGCAGTTCGAAGCGCCGCTCCAGATCGTGCTCTTTCTCCCTGTGGCAAGTTAGAAAGAGAGAGACGGTGTGAGAGTGGTGGAGAAAAACTAAGTTCATCAATATGTTAATGACTAAATCATTAAGCGCTTAAAGAAACCTGCAATAAACATCGATTCAGCTACTCTCCTGAACCTTCTCCGGCTTCGCATTAATCTACTGCACATAACTGATACACACACTCACACAGCCCTGGGTGAGTGTGTGTGAGGAAAGGAACGGTAACATGAAGAGAAAGGTGGTGGAAATGCATTAAAAAGTAAAAAACTATGGAATGAATGTGTTTCTAGACATGCCATGCATGTGTGTGGTCTACATGTGAGAGTATATGTGTGTGTGTGTGTGTGTGTGTGTGTGTGTGTGTGTGCAGCACAAATTAAATTCTTTCCTCTTTCAGCCATATTAAAAAATGAGCTTATTCGGCCCCTAATAGAATTTGTCCTTCACAGGCGCCTTTTCTCTTCCTCTCCGCCACACAGAGGGAACAGAAAGGGCTAATAATCAGCCCTTCTGTCAATTGGCCCCTTTAAAAGCCTTTCCCACGATATAATGTGATTATGAATACTTCAATCTCTCCTCCACCCGCACACTTTGAAATCCCGACTGCTGCAAATGAAGGGAAAAGGCAGCGTGTGTGTGTGTGTCCACCTGTCGCAGCTGACCACATACAAAGAGACTAGCGATGGAGTGATGATCGCCACATTTCTATTGATTTCATATCCCGTCCACATGTAAATCAATGAGGGGATAGACAGAGGGGGCGACTGGAGCGGAGAGAACAGCTTCAACGAGTTTCATGTAATGCTTGAATGGAAGTGCGATATTTCCAGGTTCTTAATGCTTCTTGAAAAGATATATAAAAAAAGAAAAAATAAGGTCTAGTTCAGGGGTGTCCAAACTACGGCCCGGGGGCCAAATGCGGCCCGCGGACAATGGAATATGGCCCACAAAATGAAACTTGTGCTTGTCTTATATTGTACTACTTAAATACAAATGTAAACATATATTACACATTATTTCACGTGTTAATAATAAGACCACTTTTCAAATAAATTCAGTCAAGTAAAGTTGTTAACATGTTCTAACATATCTAAGTTGATAAGAAAAACGCCCAATGACTTATTTACATAAGGTTGAAATACATTCTTCCTATTTCTCCTTATTATAATCAATCGGAGGCTTCTGTTTTAACCCTTAGATGCATACGTGGTTTTCTTGAAGTATCTTTGTAATGATTTTTTTTTATCATTTTATATTCCAGCTATTCCTGAAAAAACATGTTTTGGATATCATGCCATTCAAATGTTATACATTTTAAGAAATTGTAGTTTTTGTATTTCTACCCCAAGCTTCCATAAGTGGGTCAAAAATGACCCGCATGCATTTTCTATGGGATCCTATGGGAACCTTTGATTCTTATCACCTGTTTCTGTCATGAGTAGACAAGAGGAGAAGAGATGAGTTTTGAATAGGGACTGGAATACTGTGAGGGTCTCAGAATAGCGGAGATCTTTGCATCGATATGTTCAAAACGTTTTTTTTTTTTAAATGTAATTTTTTTTTCTAAAATTATAAATAGTGAAAAATTAAATATAAAATATTTCTAGTGTGAACCAAAATATAATACTAAATATTATACAAGTGATTTTTCATAACCAAAATGACACAAATGGCATAAAAACATTTCCACTTATGGAAGAGTGCAGGGTCCAGTCACTCGTGCATCGAAGCCAGTGGTTCTCAAACTCTTTTCAATAATGAACCCCCTTTGAAAAGAAAATGCAGGCACGTAGGCTACCCCCTGATCAGCGCAAAAACAATGGTTAGGGAAAAAATGCCTATATAAAGAGGTACAGTGCAGCGCTGCACCATCAGTGTCTGATTTATTAAAAACAACAACATTGTAACTGAGAAACACTTAAAGCTACATTTCAATTGTTTACAATCCATCACTAAATTCATGGCAAACCAATTTTAACATCATGCAATAACACTGAGACGACATTAGCTGCATTGAACTGATCTTTTTAATAAGTTGTACAATGTAGTGAAACATGGGCTTGAGCTTCACTGAGGACCTTTGTCATTCTGACAGGGAGGCACCTGCAGCTATTACACTTCGCCTTTTGAAATATGTATAACTCTGTTCATATAAAACCCACACTGCTCAAACTTCCTTACTTACTAAAATTGGTATATTTGTATATTTCGAGGCGTGGGGAATGAAGAGAAAAAAGATATGAGCATTTTATGAGCATGGGATTTTGACCCCTCATATAAACATATGCATAATGCTGCGCTATACTTTGCGGCCACACGCCGTTGCCAAGCAACGCTTATTGTTTAGGTCCTTTGATAAGCAGGCAGTCATATCATTAGCTAGAACTAGCTAGATCTGATAGATTTGGACATAAACGCGAGTGAAGTCTAACGGGACGCGAGAGAGAGATCAGATCAGCTGCTGCTGACGGAGAACACGCAGCTCTGCATGATCGCAGCTCCGCCGCGGACCGTTGAGTGGAGCAAAATTAAATACACTAAGAGTTAGACCTGACACACTTAGCCAGTTTATCTACTCTGGAACTAGCTATACTCGTTATAAATATGTGTATTCTTTACTGTCGGGTCACTTAGTACAGGTTCAGCGAGCTGCACGAGCCTGACGGGCTGTCAGGAGAGGGAGAGGAAAAGAGAGCGCCCCGTTTATTTTATTATCCAGAATTACTGTAAAGCTTTGAAGAAAGTAGTTAATCTACTATTAGCAGTTTGTTTAAATGCATTACTTATGTTGTTTTTTCATTAACATAAAATAAATCTCACGTACCCCCTGCAGTACTCCAACGTACCCCTAGGGGTCCGCGTACCCCCATTTGAGAACCACTGCTATACAGGGTTAAGGGACGAGCTGGCAACACTCACAAGCATCATTTACCTACATCTGATTGGCCCTTCGTATATTTGTCTGTATGTGGCCCTCGGTGAAAAAGGTTTGGACACCCCTGGTCTAGTTGAAAACAAAGCATTGTGGGTATAATGTGTGAGTGTCAGAGATACGTACAGCAGAGAGAGCTGGTTCTGGCGTCGGATCAGGGCGTTCTTCTTGTTGACCAACATGAACCACTCCTGCATCATGGCCTCCTCCTCCTCTTGTTTGTTGCCTGTAAACAAACACAGAAAAACAAGCAGGGTTACCAAACAGTACATCATTGCTATAAGCTGTTCATATTCATTCCTCCTTGCGCCCTGTGGAAGCCATAAAGCGAGGTGCTTAAAGATCAAGCTAAAATAGAGTACAACACCATCCAGTTACAGAGAGGGAGTCTGTCTGATAGTAGAGCTGCGGCGAGTCGTCCCTGAACGGTAAAATAAACGTTTTGATAATCAACTATTAAGAGAATTTCATGCAAACATGGTAGAAAAAGGCTGGATTTAGCCTCTTAAATCTGGAGATTTCCTGATTTGTACTGTTTTATATCATATTAAAGTGAATATATTCGATTTGCGACAGACGTTAAAAGACATCCGCTGAAATGTGTGAAACTGGGATGGACATTTTTCATTCATTTCTGACATTTACCAGCAGATCAGTCTATTAGTGGCAGTCCTATCTGATAGACGGATGGTCATCGCCTGTTATTATATGTCCCTTTAAGACACAACATTAATGCGAACACATACAGGAAAGAGATGATGCAGATAAACGACTCACTGCAGAGTTACTATGTCCACCAGTTATTCATGTGTGTGTGTGTGTGTGTGTGTGTGTGTGTGTGTGTGTGTGTGTGTGTGTGTGTGTGTGTGTGTGTGTGTGTGTGTGTGTGTGTGTAAATACACTTCTCGCTTATGTTCCTTGTGTAAACATTCACATATACTTCACACCATGTCTTCACAACGTCAATACAGCTTCAACCGGGCGGGATTAACTCAGCGATTACCGTCGAGCGCCTTTACAGAGTGGAGCCTCTCACTGTAGGGCAATACATATCCCAGCAATCACTCAGCGGGCCTCAGAAAACACGTCTCTGCAACTCTCCGACTCTTAGTGTAATACCTGTTCCACACACAGCTCAGATGCATGGCTAATGTAAGCCTAGCCCACGCCTGGGGCTAAAGCTCTGTGCTGCAACTCACTCACAGCGTACAATGGGATGCAAAGAACTGATATGGACAAAGTGCATTGAGAGGAAACCTTTAAATGTGAACAACAACACAACAAAGTCTCCATGGGGCGTGTTTCACCTGGAGCTAAAACCGGACATCAATGAGGCGTCTGTCGGCGGTGGCCGAGGACTTTAATCAGACGTTTATAAGGATTTAGAAAGTTAATTAAAGTCCAAACTATATTAAAACATTTTTTTACATTCGTCTTTTTTCAATTTCTTTAAATGCAAGGACTAGACCTCAACTACTTCTAAGTTATAGAGAACCGCAGTTCACGTTTTGTTCAGCGGATAATATCCACATGTCGACCCTACTTTTATAATTTTCGAAGCATAAATCTAGTCGCAAGAAGCAAAATGCTAACGTTATGCTATAAAGGAACTACAGCAGGGTCGCTGCTTCAACGTCACGCCGACTTCAGATCCATATTCAAACGTACAGATTCTAAATTGTACAAGTTGAAGCGTTTGTTTGAACACTTTGCAGGAGGCAGGCACTTGCTTTCAAGCAGAACAGGAACTAACTTCGAGGAGTGTTTACGTGTTCGGTGTAATGACGTAAAACGGCCTCGACAACTTCTGTAGTCCTATTCAGCCACTTGGTAACAACCATCGTTTTTCAGACACGTAAACTCTTCAGAAATCACCAGCGGAGTCTCTGCTGATGGATTTAATGTCGTAGAACAAAACGTGATCCGTGTCTTCAATGTGTCTCAACCACAGACCTTATTTGGAGCTATTTTCTAAAACCCTCTGGAGAGATCCCATTGCTTTTTATCGAAGGAACCGGACGTGGTAAAAATGCTAACTTACTTCCGGGTTTTAGGACGCGTCACTGCGGTTCTCTATTGAGATGTGCCTGGTGGTTTTAAATGTATTTTAAACATCAGTTATGGTGGTGACAGCATTAAGATAGGCCCATAACAAGCCCAAATGTTTTATTACATATATGAATTGTTATCCAATTTATCTCGTAAAAGCAACAGGATCAAGTGTTCACATGTATCGATATTAGGGATGCTCCGATCGGCGATTTTAGGGCCAATTGCCGGAATCAGTATCGGCCGATACCGATCGCCGATCCGATCGAGTGGGCGGGGCCTATGGGGATCTTCCATTTAAAGTGATGTTTAAAACTCAGTTAATGCTCGTTCACTGGCGCTTCCACAAACAACCAACATAATTATTACATTCAAATGAAGTACATTATTCAAGTTTACGTTAACTTTGGATAATAACACGGGAGAAATTAGCGGAAGCGCTCTCTCTCTCCCTCTCTCTCTCCCTCTCTCCCTCTCTCTCTCTCTCTCTCTCTCTCTCTCTCTCTCTCTCTCTCTCCTGACAGCCTGCCAGTATCGTCTCATGCAGCTCACTGAACCAGTAATGAGTGACCCGACAGTGAAAAATAAACATATGTATAACTAGTTTAGTTCCAGAGGTAGATAAAGCTAAGTGTGTTAGGTCTAACTCTTAGTGTGTGTTTTGCTCACCGGTCCGTCACAGCGGGCGGAGCTGCAGGATTTCTGCTTCACACACTTCACACACCGCTATTTTACTGTCTTTTTCGGACACCTTAAAATACTGCCAGACCGGTGAAGCCATTTTGGCGAGCTTGTACAGAGAAAAGGGTCGTCATAACTTTACGTCATGCGAGGAAGAATTTGTATAACATATTAATTAGAATTCTCCTACAACTTATATCAAAATATACCAGATGTAGACATATGTCAGTGTTTTGGGTTAAATGTGTGTTAAAGCTCATTGTTGTAAATTGTTTGTTTTTAGCATTTCGATGTCTCTTTCTCTCCGTCTGCGTGTAAATAAACGCGGCTGCGGTCAGTTCACTTAGCACTGTTTATGTCTGGAATTGGGATATGAGCTTTGTGGCACTGGAGGCCATTTAAGCAGCGACAGCCGCATTAATCTGACACTCAGCGCGTCTGTGAAGAGAAGAAATGGATGAAAACAGAGGACGCCAGATGAAAGATCGTCTTAAGGCTTATGTTATTATCTCTCGCTGGGTTTTTTTCTTTTCTCCCGCTCTCAAGAGGAAGGTTTAATAGCTGGAAAGCCACGACAGGCATCATAACAGAATTAACACTAAGAAGACATTTCATACCACTTATTTATTAATTGGGGGTCCTCTGAATGACAAGACAGGCTTTAGTGGACAGTATAATAGCAGAAGAAGAACATGCCAAGTTCTGATGCTTTATACAGGAAGGATCCCTGAGATCATTCCTTCAATTCATGTCTCTAATATGTGTCTTATGCACGTATTATTTATGACAGATTTAAAGAGGACCATGTGGAGTTTGAAGCTTATTATTCTCACGCATTTATTGCAAGAGTATAAGCTTAAAAACAACATGTTGATGCGTTATGGGCACCGGAATACGATCCCAATCTGTGCAAAGATGATGGATTCAGCTGCTCAGGACAGGAGGATATCACACACACACGCACGCACGCACGCACGCACGCACGCACGCACGCACGCACGCACGCACGCACGCACGCACGCACGCACGCACGCACGCACGCACACACACACACACACACACACACACACACACACACACACACACACACACACACACACACACACACACACACACACACACACACACACACACACAGAATGGGGACGACAAAAGGCAGGCGTGTGGTGTGTGTGTGCGCGGACACCGGTGAGTGTGTGGACATTCGTGATACTCTGAGCCAGCAGATGTATGTAATTTCATTTAGGAGGGTGGAGCGGGGCGGGAGGGAAAGAGAGGGAAAAAGAGCGAATGAAAGAAAGCTTCAGGATTTAGCGGAATCGGGGGCTCGTGGATTACAGTAGTCAACTTTGAAACGGACGACACTCGGAGGGGGGATAAAGCGGCGCTGACAGGTCATTGTGCTGCCTCCAAGTCAAATAAAACAAGCAAATAATAATGGCAAATATTAAGCTGCTGTGACATTGTGGCGAGGCGGGCTGGAAGACGAGGGGGATTATAAAGCTATATCCCCCACCGCTAGCCAGCCAGCAGCTAGCAGCCAACCGCCAGCCGCATCTCATGAAAGGAGGGAGGGGAGGAGGAGGGAGGAAGGAAAGGAGAGGGAAAGACAGGGAGGTCAGAGGAAAGGTAGGATAGGAGGGAGAGAGGGACAGAGTGGAAGCGAAGGGAGGGAGAGACAGGGGGAATAAGGGCGAGCAGGTGAGCGGTTTCAAAGCCAAGAGAGAGAGGAGGGGATGGAGGACGATCGACAGCTGCTCAGTCTCTCCAGAGATGACCTCTGACCTCCAGAGACTACCTGACCCTCAGAGAGAGACAGAGGAGGGATGCTTTTTGTTATAAAAAACTCCAAATATAAGACACATTTGACATGACATTGGAGAACTTAAGGGCAGTGGCATTAAAGACCTATAGGTGGAGTAAAAAAGGAAGTACCTGCTGTGTTTTGTAATAACATTGAGAACCTAACTTGATTTGTTGCTTCTTTGTCTGTAAAATGTCAAAATGACCATCTCAATGGCACATGGGCGCATCTTTAAATAGCTTTTTATTATCCAATCCTTAAACATACAATATATTACAAGAAGAAAGTCCTTTGAGAAGGATTTGTGAAGCTGGAACCGGAAAACGTTTGACATATTTTCTGGTAAATTGTTTAAAAGATTAGTCGAATATATCGTTATCTCGTTTTGTTTCTGAAGAAATCCACAATCGTTTGAGAAATAGTTTTTTTTAGCAGTAATGTTAACACAATGAAATCAGTTCATCAGCTTAACTGCATTGTTATTGTAGGTACATAGTACATCAAATACAATAACAGTTAAAAGGAACTGCTGTTACAGTTTTATATACCCTTAAATTAGAGCTGTGCTCACAAATTAGGGCTCTAGGTTTGATTCCAAGTAATATAACCTTTTTTTCCCAAAATGTATCCCCTTGTTGTACTGTATCGAGTGCGCCCACAACATGGCATATGTTAGGAGTGACAACAGCAGAGGGAAAGCTGTTGTGAGCGTGGTGTGTATGAAGACAAATGGTGTAAATGTCCCTGGCACGCTGACACTGTGTCTATGAATCCAGCCTTGGCTCTGAGAAGCTGTGGATCCATGCTGGCTCTCTGGGGGCCATCTTGGATCAAAGCATCTGGCGGTTTGGCAGGGTGCATTCTGGGTCTTGCTGCTTGCCTTACACGCCGTTTCTCAACCAAAAACAAGCCAAAACCGACGGAGACTGGGGAAATACGTTTGGCACGGGTACAACGTTTGATCAGGACATCAAAGGCTTAGTGAAACGAGTCAGACGGAGATACACAGGGCTTCCCCGCCTACAGGAAACTTTATCGTCATTAATATCATGTTTGGTGTTACCCCAGCGATCAATGCGGCTGCGATGGTGAGAAACACACTAGATACAATCAAGTCAGACACACACACACAGCCAAGATACAAGTGATACACACATCCCGACAACCCCTCTATCTGATTGCCCGTCTCCCTCTTCTCTTGTTTCACTGTCTCTCACACACACAGCCGAGTACAATGACACAGTGCAGTGTGTGTGTGTGTGTGTGTGTGTGTGTGTGTGTGTGTGTGTGTGTGTGTGTGTGTGTGTGTGTGTGCGTGCGCGCGCGTGGAGAGAAAGACTCTTATCCTTAAGGAAATAAGAAAGGCTGGTTAGGAAGGGTCATGTGTTTGTATGCATCCATATGAGAGTAAGATATAAAGGAAACAGACAGGGTGAACAGACAGCCTGAGCCTCTATAGCCAAATAAGATTAAGATAGCGATCACTGTTGCATTCAGGGTAGATAGGAATAATGAAACTCACCCTGAGGTGGTCAAGCTGCTGCTGATGGCCTGCACTGGTTTTTAATTAAGTGTGTAATGCTACTATTCTAGGTCTGACTAAATGCATGCAAGGAGTATTTGTAGTGATAAAATATGGACTTGTTTTATTTGCCAATTACTAATTGATTTATAAGGCATTGCAGGGAAACAGTGTTTTTTTACTTGGAATTAAACAAACTATCCTCCTTTTCTCTAACAGGCATCGCAAATAAAAACTGCTACAAAAAAGGTTTCCTTAAAAAAGCTAAACTTCTTCTTCATAGACATCTAGTCTCATGAAATCAAGATGATTTAAGTTCATCCCTATGTCCTTGTATAGCAATCACTACAAGTGTGTTTCTCAGTTCATCCTTCATTAAAGGTGGGGTAGGTAATTCACTTCAGAAACACTTGTTGTTATATTCCATGGAATGCTCTTAACATCCTGATAGCAATGAATATCTGAAGTGCTTTGACAATAAATACATAAAAAATGTAATGTGTGGAAGCTGTGGCGCTGTAAAAAGCACGACCAATCATCTGAGCCGGCCCGGCTGAAGTAACTGGATGGCCTACCTGCCTGTCAGCCTTCCATCTGGGCACAAACTTATCTCGTGCCCTCATTGGTCATGTGCGCGTTCGTGTGTGTTGGAGGAGGGGCTCTGTGAGGAAGTCTGAAGGAAGAGGCAGATTTTTTTCGGCTGCGTACTTTCAAATTCTAGCGCACTCGAGCTGGTTTCTCCATTCTTACCTACCCTACCTTTAAGGTGTACACGTAGTTGCTTGGTGAGCTACTCCTCAGCCAGCACTTTTGCACTGAAGCTGCAATTAATTTTAAATATGAATTTTTTTAATTAATCTTTCCATGTATGAAATGTCAAAGTGTTATAAAAAAAAGCCCATTCACAATTTCCCAGAGGCTAAGGTGGCGTCTTCAAATAGCGTATATATATATATTACATGTATACATATGTCAAACTGAAAAATAGCAAATAATTGCAGAATCATTTTTTGCCAAAAAAAATCACTTAAAGGTGGGGTAGGTACGAATGGAGAAACCAGCTCGAGTGCGCTAGAATTTGAAAATACACAACCGGAGAAAATCTGCCACTTCCTCACAGAGCCCCTCCTCCAACACACACGAACGCGCACATGACCAATGAGGGCACGAGATGAGTTTGTGCACAGATGGAAGGCTGACAGGCAGGTAGGCCATCCAGTTACTTTAGCCGGGCCGGCTCAGATGATTGGTCGTGCTTTTTACAGCGCCACGGCTTCCACAGATGACGTTTTTTATGTATTTATTGTCAAAGCATTTCATGTATTCATTGCTATCGGGATGTTAAGAGCATTCCATGGAATATAACAACGAGTGTTTCTGAAGGGAATTACCTACCCCACCTTTAAATGATAAGGTAATTATTAAAATGGTTTTCAATTCATTTTCTATTCAACATATCAATCAATTGCTTCAGTGCAATTAGTCAATTTCATGAAACATGAATAATTCAATATGGGGGGCCACGCAGGGGTCAATAACTTGACCTTCCAATAACGAGACAGTCTTCAACCACTAGGCCACTTACTACCTCCGGGTTATTTGTTTAAACATAACGTAGTCATGTAATAACTATGGTAAGTGGATAAGCAGGAAACCCTTCACTTCACCAGAGACACTCCTGCTCTCGGGGCCTTGAAGGAGGGATCTCGGCTAACGGGAGGAAATGAATGCGACAGAAAGAGAAACACATTAAAAGCCGTGATCACAGCACGTTCATCTCATTTCTTATCCCACCATTTTGCCATTTAATCCAATAGCTGCTAATCCAATTTGTCTATCGGACATGTAAGAAGGCGGGGAAGAGGAGGAGACAGAAGGAGAGGAGGGGGAGGAGGATGTGGAGCTGGACTTCTCCGTTTCCCTAAGTCACTTTTTGAATGGCTGTTTATTTAGGGACGAGCCGTGCTCTCTTATCGCTCTCCATCCGACCGCCGAGCCCGTCTGAAACCAGCGGGGATCGGCGGAGATGAAAGCCAGAGACGCATGAAAGGAAATGGAGTAAAAAGAAACAGGATGAACATTGTTTCCCGTGATTAGGTAAGAGCTCGTTAAAAGGCTGTCACTGCAGCGATGTGAATATGCATGACAGGGGCCGGGCTAATCACAGAGCGGGGGGGGGGGGGGGGGGGGGGGCTGTGAGCACTGAAGACTTGATTTAATTAATGTGAGGAGGAGAGGAGTGTCTCGTTAGGAAGGGGAGACTGAGGCTTGCAAGCAATAGCACAACACGTTTCTTTAAAACTGAAGGTGAATTTCAATGATGGCAAAATCTTTTAAAAAGTCATCTTACGTTGAAAAGTACAGGAACTGAATGAAAAATTGAAATCCAACTGATGTCCTTATTATATACTAACTTGCTTCACGTAACCCCGTACTAAGGCCCGGCAGAAGGACCATTATCTATAAATGGAGGAATCACAGACCCATGAGAATTCAAAAAGCTCAATCACGATGTAACCCTGCCTTTGTTAGCCTCATACGTCTCAACATGTGTACAAGTATGCATATCTAAGTAGATACATGTGTATATGAAGGTGTGTGCTTTTGCATGTATATTCGTTTATGTATTTCTACATGATAGTGAGCAATTGCCCATGATGACCCTATCTGCGTTCACACTGTTTGTTATTGGAACGAAAATGATTATAATAATTGTGCGTAAATGTTATAATCAGATTCAACACGCTCTTCTTCTAATGTTTCACTCTTTTATTCAGAGCGATGTACGCCGAGGGCAACAGTTGCTGCAATGTCCAACTGGGCAACATTACATCACTTATGTGAGAGAATCACCCCCCCCCCCCTCACATGTGACTCCTCCTGCTCTCTCCTCCTCTGTTCCGCTCTCCACTGGAGTGCTGCTGAGGGCTATGTTCTCCGGAGCAGAGAGGCTTGTTCGAGGCCTTTTTAGCCGCCCTCAATGGCACAATGGTGGCAGCGTATAGAGCAGATTCCTGCTTTATTGAACCTGTGTATAATGTCTGCTGAATGGAGCACATTAACCGATTCACACTCACCTCGCTGCCTCCCCCCCGGATAGGGAAAGGAGAAAAGTGAAAAAGGAAAAAGCTTCTCTCACACTGAGCCACAATGACTGCCTTTTCCACCAGTGTCATTTGTCAACCACTGCTTGCTTTACGCCGTACAAAAGAGATGGAGGTGGAGGAGAGAGGCAGGAGGGGGAGGAATCGGGTCTTTTACATAATCATAAGTGGAGCTGCATAATTACTTGTTTCTAATTACAAAGTGTATGAACGGTGGAAGTCTACCGTTGACTTCTTTGGGGTAGACACGGCCCAATACTAAAGTATACTGATATACAATAACAGACCGTAAGGGTTTGAAATGAACAGCTGTTGTGGTGTTAGTGGTAAATCCAAGAGGTAACATTTGTACTGGATGTTAAAAAGGCTCAACAACGATCAATAACTATGACTATATAACTATAACTATGAATGGTTAGGTTCAGCGTTTCCGCCAGGCGGGCGTCGTGCCGTCATATGACGCCCTTATTCGGCTCGGAACGCCCTGAACTCGAGCCGAGGGCGTCCAAAAACATTAATAATTTGAGAGAAGTTTTTATCGCTTGAAATGACGAAAAGGAAAAAGGACATCCTTCTGTCGGAGGGGCAAAGGAGTCTGGTGGGACTCTTTTCGCCGCCAGCAAAGTGCGTTCATGCGACGAAAAAAACAAAAAAACACCGCCGCATCTTCCAAGGACCGTGCCAGGAGGGGTGTCCCTGTCGGCAGGGAGACGTAAGGAGATAGTGTAAGGGACGGCTCAATTAAAAATTCAAGTCACGTGACACAAAGTGACGTCACCCCCCCCCCTCAGCCCTGGTCTGGCGGAAACACTGGCTCGGTTGGAAACCAGTTAATCACTATAACTTGATCACATGTCAGAAATCAAAGCATAGCTGTGCCTCAGTATCTGCAAACTGTCCTTCTGTCTCTCCATTGGCTACATGGCGATAATGATGCTGATAATGAAAGAATACATGTGTATATATATAGTATTCATTATTTTGTAGGCATCAGACGCACTAGGTTTGGTTTAAGTGAGAAATGGATTGTGGTTTTTAATTCGATATCTTTTAGATTGCGTTTTGTGCTTCTGTCGCTGACCTTGAATAAGCGCTCTGAGTTCCCACACATAACTATAAGACAGTTATTATGCATTAGCTGCAAACAGCGGGCAATTTAGGAAAACGAAAGACATGAGATTGAAGCTTTAGTTACGATGTTCAACATGAGAGACTTCTCCAGAACATTCATTACAAAGTGTTTACTATGGAGCAACAGTAAGTACATCCTGCAGAAGAAAGTGGCATCACGGTTGTAGATGTCTCTCGTGCGGCCGTGATCGTGAGCAGTGTTTCAGCGGGACATGATCTGCACACAGCCAAAGCCTCTCTTAATGAGCAGAGTGTGTATCTGCAGCTCCTCTCATCTCACCGTTTGAACATTTGTGTTCAGAGCCCGTGTTAAACACAGACGATAGGTTTGTCCTGCTAATATGTTTCCTCCTCTCATCCTCCTCTCTCCTAAACACACACGCCTCCCTGCTCTCCCCTGCTAACTCCCTCTCTCTCTCTCTCTCTCTCTCTCACACACACCCCTTTGGCAAACACGTGTGACCTCGGAGCTAACAGTAGAGCGACCTCTCTCTGCTCCACCTCAGAGGTCAAAAAGAGGCGGGGGCTCGGGCAAACAGAGTTCACATAATAGACTCACTCTGGAGATGAAATGTTCACATTGGGAGACTTCACTTTGTGCCCGCGCACACACAAGATCTGCCACTTCCTCACAGAGCCCCTCCTCCAACACACACGAACGCGCACATGACCAATGAGACACACACACACACACACACACACACACACACACACACACACACACACACACACACACACACACACACACACACACACACACACACACACACACACACACACACACACACACACACACACACACACACACACACACACACACAAAACCTTTAACATATTAATAACATTTTAAACTGTATACCCCGGTTATATAGGCCCTTTTTGTTGTTGTTGTTGTTGTTGTTGTTGTTGTTTGATGTATATATGTCACACTGTAGGACCTAAAGAAAAACGATATTTCTGGATGTACAACATGTAGAATTCTTGACAATAAAGCTGACTTTGACTTTTGAATGAGGGCACGAGATAAGTTTGTGCCCCGATGGGAGGCTGACAGGCAGGTAGGCCATCCAGTTATTTTAGCCGGGCCGGCTCAGACGATTGGTCGTGCTTTTTACAGCGCCACGGCTTCCAGAGATGACATGTTTTTATGGATTTTTTGTCAAAGCACTTCAGATATTTTCGTTTTAATAGTGCACTCTGTGTCTTGTAGAAATGACAATAAAGTATGTCTAAGTCTCTAAGTCTATATTCATTGCTATCGGGATGTTAAGAGCATTCCATGGAATATAACAAAAAGTGTATCTCGCGCCGTTTTTTTTAACTTACATACCCCACCTTTAACTTTCATATAAACTGGACTATAATAATCGGATTACAAGAAAACAAATGCCATTTCTGGACTATTTTTCCATTTGTCTAGCCAAGCTGCGACAATCACACAAATACAATCCTCCCGCTTCCTTAACTCCCCCACATCTCCCTCCCTCCCTCCCTCCACTCCATCAAATTGTGTTTTTGCCACAAATCAATAAACATTATCAGAGAGTGGCAGACTATGGGCTGGTGGAGGCAGCCTCTGTCTGTTAAAGCCCAGACCGCCCTGTCTCTATCACAGGCTGGGTGAGAAGGCCAGGAGGAAACAGAAAGACACACACAAGAAAAGACAACACACACACACACACACACACACACACACACACACACACACACACACACACACACACACACACACACACACACACACACACACACACACACACACACACACACACACACACACACACACACACACACACACACACACACACACACACACACACACACACACACACACACACACACACACACACACACACACACATTTTTGTTTATTTTGTATATTTCAATTTGATGCATATTTCTTTTTTAATGCTAAATATATATTTGTAAGTACTTTCTTTTTATAATCGTTATATTGTTGACCTTCTCCTACAACTCATAGATGTTTGCATCACCATACACCAAAGCAAATTCCTACATGTGCCTGGCAATAAACTTGGTTCTGATTCTGAAGACAAGCGTTGCACACACACACTTCAGATCAGTCAAATAAAAAACAAACAAGACGCACACACACGTACGCGCAAAATGGCGGGGACTTATCGGAGCAGAATACATACAGACATAAATGGACATGCTGGAGGATCAAACGGTGAGTCTGCGAAGCATGCACGGTCCTACGGGGAGAGTTTTCTCAGTGGAAAACAATCAAAGTGGAAAAGAAAAGCGCAGCAGTGAAGCGTTTAAGAGTTTCACAATAATCTGAAGAGTAGAGGACAGTTTGTTTGGACCATGCCACTTTAAACTCTCGCTAACCCGTTAGGCCGCCGTATCGCTGCGATATGCACGTCAGCTCGTTTCAGCGCCAGAAGTCCCGGCTCCTATAAGAACCGTTTAACCGAGCTCTAAATAAGATGATTTTCAACCTGTCCCCACTTAGGTCGGGGCTGGAAAAGGGAAATCAGGGCGCTGCCATACACCATTTTCTCAATTACCTTTCTCATTATTATCACCCGTGTTCATTACTTCTATTATCATCCTGCCTTTCTGTTGCACCCCCCCCACTTTAGGCTAGCTTAGGCCGTCGTGGCTGTCGTGTTGGATGAAGAGAGAGCGGCAGAATCGAGAGCTTTTAGCGAGGCCAGAGCACTTCAGGTAATTAATATAGCGAGAGGGGGCAGAGCAGAGGAGAATATGTGAGTGTGTGTTCGCCTGTGTGTGTTTTTGCTGAAGCGCCTGATTGGGGAGCTCACCTGCCGATACCCCCTAAAAGGTATTTCATTAGCGAGTCTTTTACCATACAAGCACAGGAACAAAGCCTCGGTTACGCCTGTCTCCACTCCAACTCAACGGGGCCCTCCAGGAGGCCGGTAACCATGTGAGGGAAGAGCAAAGAAGAGTGGAGGAGCCGAGAGGAGAGGCTATCCCCGTTCATAATCTCATGACAAAAGGCCAAAAGGCATCATCCTATTAACAGCGTGATCTTCACCAGCTCATGCTAGCTCCTTTCCACAGGGGGATCTCTTTTATTATTAAGGTGAGTGGGTGATAGGCGCCTCCCTATTAGCCCTGGGACAAGAGTAGGTATGGAGGGGGGAGAGGAGAGGGGAGGGGAGGGGAGAGACCCCATGCTAGGGTCCTGCTTGGTGCCTTTTTTCTATTCTTCGGGATGAGAGCCTTTGCTTGGACCTTTGGGGGCCGGCTTCTATTCGGCTTCAGTGATACAACACAAAGTCTTCAATCAGTCACCTCGACACCAGCGGTGATGCGCACTGGGAGAACATCTCCAGCTCCACCTGTTTAAACTCATCCGCACCAATACACCCATTAACATGCCTGGGATCAGCCATTAAGGGAATTCTGACTTTATATCTTTTGAAAGCTGCTGCATTACATTCGTTTTGTATTGACGTTGTGATGTTATGGTGGAGACATCCCAGCTCCAAACATTGAGAAGACCTTCCTGATAGTAGGTTTGCATATTAAGTTGGGTTAGGTAGTATATGTATGCCGTTCTTTGGCATATATTCCATAATAAACTCTTAGCCTATTGTCATTTAGGTGGTACCATGTCGTAGGCAGTTTTCTCCCAAGACAAAATGTACAAAAATCCAGCAATATTTTGAAGACACAGCTATCCTAACTCAGCTTTCCCATCTCTGTCTTACGCTCATATTGCCCAGGCTTCAAAGTAACCTGCACAAGTAGTCATACATTTAAAAACATATCCTGATTGGTTATTTATACATACACTATATATTGTATTACCAACCTTTGTTCTACATCTATGAAACGCCAATATTGTCATTCTCATTTCGATAAGATCACCTTCCTCTCTTGGATTGCTTTTCGATATCGGCAGTCGTTGCCAATGCTGCATGAGAAACTTTCCCTGCTATATATTCCGTTGTAGTGTCTACGTTTCACAATATGAAGCTAACGTGCATTTCAGTCTTTATAGATTTCAAGATGTATTTCTGTTAAGGAGTTAAAGTATTTAAAATGGTGGGGTGAAGGGAAATGTATTCAACAGTCAGTGTGTGAGAGAGGGAAAGAGAGATTAGTCTGTTTTCGGTTTGAGTGTTTTGTTTTCTGCTCAGTGGGGGTGCTTACCGATAGCCTCAGGTTACACAGGAGAATTGTGGGAAAAAATGTAGCCTGAAATGTGTTTGTGAATGACAGCAATGTTTGGCTTCAGACTATCCGAAAAGGTGAAGCTGCTTAACAAATACAAGTGTAATGTTTAATAAATACAATTATTATTTCTTCCTGTAGTGACACTTTGTATAGTTTCTATAATTTGATTGTTACATTCCAAGTTACATATTTTTAAATCTGTTTTACAAGAAGCGGGCTACAATTGCATTTGAATGGGCAATCCTCTATTCTGAATGAACCGTTAACACAAACACACAGATTACAAACACATTTCTCCCTAACTAACTAATTTATTTCTCATTTATAAATAACTCTTCAGTAAGAAAACACACACAAACATGTATGTCTCAGTTGTGAGTGCAAAGCCAAAGTTTGTCTGGACAAAAGTGGCTTGTTTATAGACTTACTATAGAGATCAATAATTGGGACGGTTATGTGCAGTAGGAGGAGCAACAAGTCTCCAATGATCAGATTATTTATTAATGTCAATTAAAACAACAAAAGAGAAATGGCTGCCTTCCATGCCGATTAGTGGACTCACTATATTTTCTAATTTAATAAACGTAACATGCTTCAGATCCATGCATGCATCTTCCTTCAAGATGCTTTGAAAGGACATTTATGCCAAAGAACTACATGTTTACCTACTAAGCACACACAGTTTGACTGACTTGCAAAGTTAGAATTTAGCACATTTTGTGTGATAGATCTCCGAGGGGCCTTAAAAAGGTATTTCAGAGGACAGATACTGAAGAGATGCACTCCACGGGCTTACAACCTGCCACACACACACATTTACACTCCCACACCATCACCACCATCGTCCTCCATCCTCCTCTGTAGCCCAGTAAAAGCCTGTGATGACCTGGGTGTGTAGCTTATTAACCTCCCCATCAGTTCTTATCAGCCAATGAATAGCCCAGTCATCTGCCCCCTCCTCCTGAATCTAAGGGTGAAGAATTTCTCCTCACGTCAGGACTATAATTCAATCCACACACAAATCATTTAAAACACACACACACACACACACACACACACACACACACACACACACACACACACACACACACACACACACACACACACACACACACACACACACACACACACACACACACACACACACACACACACACACACACACACACACACACACACACACACACACACACACACACACACACACACACACACACACACACACACACACAGACAGAGAGGGAAGGGGATCAGTGGATATATTTTGTCCACCCCGGTCCTGGTGGGCTTCCAACACTGGCGTGGACCAGATGTTACTGAAATGATTTACAATTGGAGAAAACAACAGAAGGCGTGTACATGGTCTGTGTGTGTGTGTGTGTGTATGTGTGTGTACCTTCATGCCGGCCCCCCTGCCTGCCTGAATGTGTGTGTGAGGGCCGGAATAAATTAATGGCTGATTTCTCCCCTTGCTTTGATGGCATTAAGAGCCCTCTCCTTCTCAATGTGCCGCGTTAAATGCTTTTCTCTCCTTCTCTCTTTCCCTCCGTCTCTCCCTTCTTCTTGTTTTTGACAAGCAGGGCCACCCAGCTGAAAGCAACTGATGCAAAACGCCGGAGTAATCCCACCGCCCCACACCCCCTCTCCATCCACCACCACCACCGCCACCGCCACCAGCAGCACCTCCACCCCTCCCGCTATCTTTAGTCTTTGACACAGTAGCCATTATCTGTGGGATTTAGTTAAACCGAACCTTCATGTATTTGTTAGGCCCTGGGTTGGTTTTCTCCTCTGACTGCTCTGCTCGAGTGTGGCCGGGCTGGGGGGAGTTTTTACATAATCAG
Source organism: Pseudochaenichthys georgianus (assembly GCF_902827115.2). NCBI lineage: Eukaryota > Metazoa > Chordata > Actinopteri > Perciformes > Channichthyidae > Pseudochaenichthys > Pseudochaenichthys georgianus. The sequence continues at coordinate 35,566,727 of NC_047517.1, forward strand.
CACAGCTAGCAGGGGGCACGTGAAGAGGGGGTCTGCAATGCCATCTAGCTGGATTCTGCTCAGAACATTATTAAACATAACAAATATGTATGAATAAGCCTGTAACTTTATTTAGTTTGGCTGCTAAAAACACTAAACTGAGACGACACTTTTTAAAGTTAAAAGCTCCAACGCAAATATAGAATGTGTAATGTCCCTGTTCTGCTTTAGAGAAACCAACATGGCTTGTTTCTTGACATTTTCAGGCAATGAAATGTATAAAACGACTAGAAAGCGATGGATAGTAAATAGTACATTTCTGTGAACCTTAATTTAATTTCCTCATAAATTATTACAAAAAGAGAGAATCTGAATCGCATGAAATCAAACTGAGAATAGTGACACAGAAATTACATTTATACCAAAATAAACCGCTCTGGTCAAAGTCTAACTTATCCAGAAAAACACATTAAAAATAAATCTACGTGTTAAATAAAATGTAAAAGAATATGGGTGGAAATCAACCGTGATAAATACAATCCAACTCTCGTCAACTGAAAAGTTATCATCTGTAAAAAGAGATGAAATAGTCCGTCTTAAAAAAGAAATGTTTGGCTTTCCTTTATTTCTAGATGGCAACTTGTTTCTCATTTCTATAAAACCGTGCTAAACACCGCAGCTCCCTCTCTGCCACATGCAGCTCCAGAGCTAAAAGCAGTGTTGTGGAATCCCTGTTGAAATGTGCAGATAAGCCAGGGCTCTGTGGGGCTAAGCTAAGGTTAAGCCAGGTGGTTCAGCTCCCTGAGTGTATGTTTACACACACACTGAGGTGTGAACCATTTGGGGAGCTTAGAGGGGCGGAGAAACACGAGTTGATTTAGTGCTAGTGTAAACCTTGGTACCTGTTGACGCTGTTAATTGGGACAGTTTAACACAAACATCAGCATGCATGTGTAGGGTTTCAGATTCAGGCCAGGAGTCGCTTTAACACACTTTAAGGGAACACACACTGTTAGGGCTTGGTGTCTAAATCAGGGTATAAGCAGGAAGTCAAATGTAAGACCTTTTTTAAGGCCCTTTCCATACATTTTAAGACCTCATCGCCACTTTGAGTTCTAACCGGTTACCTTGGCGACACACTTTACCTCACATTGACTATATACAGTATTGATTGTCCTTCCTCCTTATCTTCCAACCATTTGGACGCAGACTTGCATTTCCCCATAACGATGTTGCTTAGCAACCGGCGTAAACGGAGCTTCGCGCGCTATCAAGCAGTGAGCGCACGATGTCCTGTTCAGATGACGTCCAATCCAACAGGATGCCATCAATAAACTACACAGAATCACACTACACACCTACGCCATGACTACATTCAGGCAGACGGTAGAACACAACCTCTTTGGACACTTTATATACTTATTGAAAACAAGCTACAAAATGTAATACCTTAAAAATGCCGTTTAACACTTTTCAATAGCCTTCATTTTCGCTAAATTGATTTATCAACCTTTAATACTTTTTAAGACCCCCTGGAAAGGCAATAATTACTGAAAACTGTCACGAAACAAGGGCAGGCATCACATGTCTGCTCAGATTTGTAGATATTTGATATGGGCATATATCTTTAACGGAAATTCTGGCTTATTTTGTTAAATGAAAAAAAAGTTTAATCGAACAAACTTTTTAGGTTTTGGTGAAGAAAAGTAGGAATTAGAATTATAAAAGAGTCCGATATTACGCCTCAGTTTTGGATTGGTTTCTAAATGAATAAGTCATATATCATATATCATTCCAATAGCTTGCATATAGACTCTTATTTCACTATTTCACTTTTTTTCTTCTTGTATTGACTTGCACTATATGTTTCTGTGTATCTGTATTATTGTGTTGCACCGTTGGAGGAGCCTGTGACCTAAGACTTTCATACTCCGTAGCTATGTTCGTATGACAAATAAAGAACCTTGAAATAGATTTGAAAGCATCATTCCCTCATTTCGCTTTAACGGGGGCTCACTCAAAGGTCAACACACACACGTTAAGCATTTCTATTTATTTGCTAAGGAGTGAGATAGAGAAGGGGGGGTGGAGAAATGTCTGAATGAAAAAGTGTGAGTATGTGAGCAGAGCAGTGATACCCCCCCCCCCTCAACCGGCTAACAGACAGCTGCAATCTTTTTAGCATAAGTGGCTCCGCCTGCTCCATTAGCAAAGAGAAGGAGGGTGTGTGTGTGTGTGTGTGTGTGTGAGAGAGGAGGGGACAGCTCGACCCCCCTGGGGTAGATGTTAGAACAAATTTGAGGGGTGTCATATTACACGCCTTGTGACAAGAAGCAGAGGGTGATTGTTGAATTTGCTTGATGAATTAATCTGCGGACCAGTAATGGCTCTGCTAACAACATTAGTCATCCCTCTCACATCTCTGCGCTGAGACTCACTAGTTCCCCCCCCCCCTCTCTCGCTGTTACACAATCACTACATCCGCTCCTTCTTCATCTGTGCTGCCGGTTTCCTTTCTCTTGCAGCTCTGCTTAAGGGCAGTAGCTCAGTCCTCCTTTTACTAAAAAAAAAAACGGAATTCTGTAAAGCAGAAAAAGTCTTCGGTTTGATATCGTCCCTAATTCACACTGTCCCTAATGTGTTTGTAAATGTGTCAAATAAATCCTTTCCATGTGGCATAGCATTACATTACGACTGACACCACACACCAGGCTGCCACTGCCACTGGCTCAATACACACATGCAAAATTGCCGTGTTTAAATAGATATTTAAATGGAAATGTATTGGGACAGACAGCTGTTGGTATTTGTAGCCTGGAGTGCTCATTACAATGGGAAATGGGGAGGAGTGTGTATGCGGGGGTGATGACAACGGTAGCACGGCGAGCAGCTGTGTTAGCAAGTGAATGGTGTAATTACTGGCCAAACCTCTGTCATTAACCTGCATTGTGGAGTGCCACCGCAGCCGTTACCATAAGAAAGCCTTGATTAATTGACTGCAAGGTTGAAATTCAATTATGTTGTTGGGGTTGCAGTTTGTTAACTAAAAAATAATCTACTACATAAAACACTAACAACAAAGAATAATACATATCCCTGGAGCTCCGTGAGATTATGTGTATCTGCCATTTTAACTGTCGAGATGGAAGATACATACAAATATGTGAAGGTGGAGAAAACAGGTGGATTCAAACATGACTGCTTCACTTCAAGCCAACACATGAACCCTTATAATTAATTTATATGAAATACGATTTAAGCTACAATAAGACAATAAAGCTAAAATAACGTGTTTTATTTTTCTGTTTGTATGCATCGCTGTTTGAGTGTGTGTGTGAACAAATTCAGAATGTTTGTTAATGTGTCAAGTCTTCAAAGTGATGGAAGATAAATACAAATATGTAAAGGTAGAGAAAACAGGTGGATTAAACCATGATGGCTTCACTTCTCTTCAAAACCAACAAATGAACCCATATAATTAATTTATATGAAATACGATTTAAGCTACAGCGCTAAAACAAGACAATGAAGTGTTTTATTTTTCTGTTTGTATGCATCACTGCTTGAGAGTGAGCCCCCTGTGTGTGTGTGTGTGTGTGTGTGTGTGTGTGTGTGTGTGTGTGTGTGGACTAGCATTACTATACTTGTGGGGACCTACATCTATTTACATAGTCACGTGTGGGGACTCGCCTCCCTTATGGGGACACATTGGAGGTCCCCATAAGGGGGATCATTAATTTTAGGGTGAAGACTTGGTTAGGGTTAGGGTTAGGCATGTGTTGGTTATGGTTAAGGTTAGGGTAAGTCTCCAGGAAATGCATGTAAGTCAATGTAATGTCCCCTGAAGTGATGTATACATGGTGTGTGTGTGTGTGTGTGTGTGTGTGTGTGTGTGTGTGTGTGTGTGTGTGTATGTATGAACAAATTCAGAATGGTTGTTAATGTGTTGTGTGTGTGTGTGTGTTGTGTGTGTGTATTCTGTGTGTGTATATGCGTGTGTGTGACGATGTGTTTGGCAGCCTGCAGCAGGGTGTGTTGGAGCGGCTGCTGCATGGGGTCTCCGGCAGAGAGGCGGCTGATGAAAGCGTTGGCGGGATGCTCCAATAAAGAGCAGATTATCCTAAGCGGCCATTGTCCACCTCCCAATTCTCTGCCACTCCCCACTTACTCACCCCTCTGCTGGAAATGTTTATCAGGGGAGGAGTCAGACATAACTTTATCTGATTGAGAAGAAAAGGGAAAAATTGCGAATAAAAGCAGGCGCAAAATCATCGATAAAAAGACGGACGAATGAGAAAAACCCCGACAATAATAGCCGTTTAACAGCATATTCAACTTGTGGGACGTTACTAGCAGCGACACCCCCTTCCCCTCTCCCCCGCCCGTTGACTCCATCCTCCCAGCTCGTTTTATGTGAAGATTCTCAGACAATGCCTCGAGGATCCCGTTCCCTAATCTTCCTAAAAATCCCCCTTTTCATCCCCACTGTTAAAGAATGCATGAAAGGCTGACACCGAGCTGGAGAAAAGAGGAAGGGGGGAGAAAAAAGAGAGAGAAGCGGTGCACATCTGGGAGTGGAGGGAGGGTGGTGTCACTGTGCAGGACTGGGGGGCGGGGGGGGGGGCTCAGCATTGGTCGCTTGTGCAGAGTCCTTGCAAGTTGACTAATTAAATTGTTTTGCTGCTCAAACATTCAAATGGCCGAGGAGATTAAGGGCATGAGCGGGAATGGGAGTGTATCTGTGTGTGTGTGTGTGTGTGTGTGTGTGTGTGTGTGGGGGTGTTAATCTGTGTTCTGACCCAGTTGAACGTTGGAGTCACACACACATTTTCCACACAAAACAAAAAGCTCAAATCCTTTGTTTTGTCCCCTCAAAGGCAAGAAAAAAAGGCAATGGGTTTTAAAGGAGTGATCCCTAGATGTCTCCTTGCCCCCCCCCCACAGGGGAGATCGGTGAAATGAATTTAAGATGCCCACAAACACATTCCACTGATACAAAACCATTCGATTGGAAGAAAGCGAGTGCTCTTTTGTAACACTGACGGCAACGAGCAGGAACACATGTCCTCTTGGCCGTCGTCTATCTCAGTTGCCATGAGCTTAGCTTATAAACGAGAGTGTGTGATTATGGATAAACAACAGACACAATCTCCCTGCTCGGCCATTTCACTCACAATTCAGTGGACTCGCCGTCAGCGCAGCCTGTCCTTCCAAGTCTACCTTTATTGGCAGGAGCTCAATGTTAATGGGTTTGTTTTCAAAAGGGCGCCAAATCACTTGTTTCCCCACCGACAAAATAAAAGAGGCACCTAAAACACGACGCTGATTAAAGCCAACATTGAAACCTCTCTGCCTCCATCGTGGAGTCTGTGAACTGGGGAGGGTATTATAGTCCAGACACTTTTTCTTCTGTCGGTGCCGAAAGATTAGACTGGTTATCCCATTAAAGTTGGTAAAATGCCATTCTTGTGTCTTTAAGCTCTCGTATAGGAGGTCAAGATGAGTCTGCCCGCGCTTACGGATGTAATCTGCCCAAAGTTACAATAATTAATGTTAAGCTTCTTCAGCAATACGTTTGTGAAAGAACTGGCTCTGATAATATACTTAAAGCTGCACACGCTGTTTGTGTTGCTGCGATGAGACAAGGCAGGGCTTGATGTGCACGCGTTTATGAGTGTGTGTGTGTGTGTTGGAGTCCCTTATGCCACTCACGTAGCTCAGCTTAAATCTTTAGTCAGACTATAAGATGCTGCTGCTGCTGCCACAATGCTGGATTAGGGCGACAGGCAAGGGGAAAGGCGTGAGAGGCCGGCTCACTTGATGCTGAGGAAGTGTAACACACAATGATGCCTGCACTCTGAGTGAAATGTGAACTATGTTAGCCAGGAATTAAACGAGGTGTATAAATACAAAAGTCTTCAGATCCATATTTTTGAAACAAATACTAAAAATATGACGTGACTCGGCGTTTCCTTGCGATGCAGAGCCACAGGTTGACAAGCCGATCGGCAATCCTCCACACAATCACGGACGAAGCCGCTGACAGTCCGTCCCGTCCCGTCTCTCAGATGCTGAGGGGGATCCGCTGCATGTGTTAAAGTACATTAAGCTCTTGCCGGATCCCTCCTTGTGCCATTCTCCTCTCGTCGACTCGCAGACACAAAGGCAGATTAAAGGAGCGCGCGCCGTAAAAACCCTGTGTCAATCTTATCGGCTTCGAGTGCAATTTTTAAACATATGTTAATCTGGGAGAGCTAAATCTCATTCTCTCCTCTCTCTGCTTGTGTATCTCTTATCAAATGCGCAGTAGGTGAGAGGCAGCTTTGCGGCGCGGCTAAGTGCCATTATTTGGGTAATTGCGTCCATTGTTGCAGGTCATACAACTATTTGAAATGGGAGGTGTGTAAATAGGTGCAGGGGCCAGGTAGGGGGTGGTTGAGAGATATTCAAACAGGGGCCAGGGGGTTTTCTGCCAAGGCTACAAGACGCATTTGAATGCTTCTTCATACCTCAAGCTGCATTTTCAATAAGGAGTGTTTGATATATTTTCCCTGTGTAACAATACCTTTAGAAAACTAACAATGCCAAGGTCAGAGGCTTTACAAGCATTGGCAGGAACACAATAACGGAGAATGGTATCTTAATTCTGAGAGAAATGTGCATGGTGATAAAAGACATATTAAAGACTGCATCTACAGTTCAAGCTTTTCAATCTGCCCATAAAAGGTTACATGATAATCAAACAGGTTTTATTAGACAGCCATGTAATCATGTTATGGTGTCTATGTAATGAACACACAGCTTCTGCTGAATGCACTCATTTACGTCTCCTATATTCAATAAACTCGTATACATATTTAGTCTGTTGCAGGAGGTGCACGTTCTCCTCATGCTGCATGTGTGAAGGACAGTGCTCCCAGTGGTGCAAGAATAACAAGTTCATTAGTCGAGGGGGGGCGCCGCAGGAATTCAAATTCCCCCCCGACCCGTTCCTGGGCTCCGATTGGCTGGCCGCGTCGGCATGGCGAGACTCATTAGAGCCCAGCAGTAATTAAGAGTTGTTAGAAAGTGAATTCTCCAACCGCAGATTAGAAAATTAAACTATTTACTGATTACATATTAATAGAAGACAACAATGGCGCTTGCCATAAGCTTGGAAGGCAACCAAGGAATAAATCTGTGTACTTAATTACCATAAACAATGGGGGCATAGAAATGGAGTTTTATGCACACTCCCTCCTGTAATGTGTCTGATATCAGAAGACACTTGACAATTCTTGTTCAATTATCTCTATTATTTAATGTGCTGTGAACTGCCTCTGAGTAAATAAATTAACCACCCCAATTACTTGGGATTCATCTGGGGAGGGCCGCGGCGTAATAGAAAATGCCGCAGAAAGCTGCATTGTGCCCAAACCAGGGGAGAGAGGGGGGGGGGGGGGTGGAAAAGGAGAGAGAGCAGGGGTGAGTGAAAGGAGAAATAAATAGAGGTGGCAGGGATAAAAAGGAATAAAACAAATAGAAAGTGATGCGAAAAAGGATAAAGTAACAGGACATACAAAAGGAAGCATTTGAAAACTAAATGACTAAAGACTTCATTCCTTATTGCAAATATTATAAGTGCACATATAGGCAGATTGACCGACTTGAAGAAGAGGGGAAAGGATGAGGAAAGCAAAAGCATGTGATATCAAAGAGGGGTATGGAGGCGCGGCAGAGCACGGTGGATCTTCCCAGGCTCTCTGCTGCTGGAGCAGAGAGATGAACAATCAGTCATGGGTCAGTCGCGATGTCTGCTCCCATCTGCCCATCAGTCCTGCAGCGCTGCAGCAACCCCACTGAACACTGAGCTCTCGCACACTACTCAAGAGCTCGGAATCATATGATCACAGATACTGCCATGACTTCCACACTGCCTACTAAGTCCAGGAACACACTGCACATCGTTCTGGGTGTAATCTACATGTGTAGGTGGCGGGGCTATTTACCAGATGGCTAGATGTGAAAGTGAGAATAGTCGATGAAGGACATTAATACCATTTGTCATAATACACCAACTTCTGCTATGGCTGCCTTTCTGTGACATCCGGTCTCGACTTCAACTGAATTCCTGGTTATAGAATCCGCTGTCTCGTTCACATCTGAACTCCAGCTAAATACACATTGTGTAAAGTGGAGACACAATGTATTTCAGTCCTTTCTCAAAAGCCCAACTTCTGCCTCAGGTTTGTATGTCGAGTAGAAATACACTACTAATTATTTTCCAACTGAGTTTCATGTAATAGGTGATATAGTTTAAATGACGTTGTCCAGAACTAAGGAGGACACTGTCTTACAACTTTTTTATTGGCATCCAAAAAAAGCAGAAATAACATTCTGTGAAGTGTCCTTAATTGCACTCATACTTTGTAAGTCCCTAAATTGAATCAGGTATGTGAACATCTCATTATATATAAGAAAGGACTTCTGGCCTCCTTGTTAAAGGCCAGCCAATGTTAGGGAGGCGTGTGGCGCAGTGGCATAGTGCGTTGGTGTTCAGATCAGGGGAGCACAGGTTCAAACCCCACTGCAGTCAGCATGTCGTTGTGTCCCTGGGTGAGACACTTCACCCCAAATTGTAATGTAATGTTAACAGTGTGGCTGGTAGAGTAAAAGCATCAACCTTTGCTGGTAGCTGGTGGTCATCTCTCACCCTGTCCTCTAGAAAAGTGTAGCCACCAGTCAGATGTGATGGATCAATACCGGATGTTTTGCTTACAGCCAATCAGCCGCAGCTTCAATCAGACATTCGTGGCCCAGAGAGAAATATCTATCATCTATGACAGCCTATAGATAGGTGACCTCAGTTGCTGAGGGTGATAAAGGTTACTTTAGTTAGAAGCTGTCACCGGCGCATCTCGCTCTGATGCCTCCAGACCTTGGCCTAAAGGCACAATCCATAACCTATTGGATGAGTCTCTGGGACAAGTGCTGCAGAAGGAGATATGGAAACAGAAATGCACTTTCAGAAAGTAAGCAAGGTGCCTAACGCCATGTGGCAACTTTCATTTTCCCGTCGGTTCAACCAAATGCATAGGGGAACTCATTTGTACGAGCATTCTTTTATATTGTAAAGAGTCGCATAGTAACTGATCATGTTTCAATGCTGATGGTAACTATAAGCTGCAAAATGTAGCCTTAGGGGTTTAGACTATATTATTCATACCATGTCGTCCATTTATATTACCCTGCATCAAGCAGAAGTCCATGTGTCGACTTTTGGAAATCGCATTTCCTCGATATCATTCCCCGCTGATGGCATAAGGTGGTAAAAAGCAACCAAGGTTAGTTTCCTTTGTGATATCCTTTTATTATTTTGCCCTTGCCGTCTCTGTTGTCACCCTCTCCCTTTTCTAGTGAATCATATTTTTCAGGTATATAGTATATATTTATATAACTATATAGAGAGGAATCTTTATGGCTGAAGTAAATAACCTGGCGTCTTGCTGGCTAGCGGCTGGTTTATCAGTGGGTGGAGAAGAAGAAGGAAAAAAAACAGCCCTTCAGATTGACACAATGGCGTGCGCTCCGACAGGGGAGAGGGCACGGAGGCAGGGAGGGATGCGGAAAGCAGGAAAGCGAACACAACAAACGGAAAAGAGATAGTCTTGATATCAGGACACAAATGGGATGGGGTAGGTGAGCGCAAATCTCCCCACCCCACCTCCTCCCCTCCCCTGTGTTGCTTCTTTAGGATTTCGGGGGCTAAATCCACTGAGGTGGGCACTGATACATCAGAAAAAAGCATGAGAGCTGCTCCTAAATTACTACAAGACATACTGTAGCTACGGTCTCCGAACGCTTGTGAAATGTTACACTTCCTGGAAGCATGTCTTCTCGTTCTCCCCGCCATTCTTGGGCGAGGAACGGGATGGTTCAGTATCACAAATGGGATGCTATTCTCCAATTTCAGTTAGGGACTTAACGGAGCCAAGGCCCCTCTTTTGGCTCGACACACCGTCTGATGTCTTAACAAGGCTTTACCCCCGGCCAAATCTTAAATAAAAACCTTCCAAATATGGCTCTGTACGCCAAACCAGATTGCACTTTATATGTGTGTAAGCATTCGTGTGTCGTGGATTTGTGAACTGTGTCAGTGCTCGTGTTGTGTTGCCTCGTGTTTTTACATTTCTTTGCCTCTCCCTTTAACTCACCCCCGTCTTTCCTTATACAGCATATCAATGAAGGCCAGATATGTACTAGGGGAAGGAGGGTGTGTGTGTGTGTGTGTGTGTGTGTGTGTGTGTGTAGCCGTGCATGGCTGAGCGCGCTGTTCAATAGTGCTCTGGCTGGCTGGGCCGCGGCTGGCAAGCGGCTGCAGCGGAGACTTCGGCTGGGGCTCCGCTATCGCACCCAGTTATCGTTTCCCCCATGAAGGGCTCCCTTATCACCCGAGCCCAGAGAGGTCTCCCTTCTTCTCCCATCCCCGAGACACACTCCTACTCTCCCTCCCCACACACACCCTTCTCCACCTCCTCCTCCTCCTCCTCCCTCACCCCTCCTTTCATATCCACCCAGCGCTCCGTCGTGCAACATTCAACCGAAAGGGGAGGGCTTCAAAGATTCTCCCTCACACACACACACACAAACTCCCAGAGTGAGTGTGTGTGTGCGTGTGCGTGTGCGTGCGTACGCTCAATTTGCCAAAACTGTTTTTCCAGTGTAATTGGGCTTGGGGTACCTGTGTCCATGAGATAGCGCAGCCTCTTCTCCACGCGAGCTGCTCGGGCGTCGATGTGCCTCTGCTCGCTCTCCAGCGCAGACAGCTCCCCAACCACATACTGACTGGTGTCTTTGAACGCCTTCTGTCAACCAGAGAGAGAGAGAGAGAGGGGGGGGGGGGGGAGAGAATGGTTATGAGAGAAAAGGAAGAGTAGTGCGATATAGCATTAAACAGACACAGTATAAAAAAGATGGAGGGATGAGACAGATGAGGGAGGAATACAGAGGAGGGATGGAGCAAAGAGGTAATGCAGGGATAGAAGTACATACATGGAGAGAGATATATGAAGGAGAATGTAAGACCAGATGTGTGTCCACAAATCATCCATACATAGAACAAGAGTACGTGACGCCAGGAGAGAGTTTACTTTCACACTAGGAGATAAAACAAACCAGCTAACTGTTGCTGCTCTCGATTCATCCGAGTGTGTTTGGTATTTTGTAATTCCTTTCTTCAAAATACTTTACTGTGAATGAAGACACACTGAAGTCACTGAGAATGCACTGAGTATATTGTTTAGTTATAGAGTATACAGTTCAAATTCTCAATCAATCAAAAACTCTACTACTATATTAATGGTGACTCAACATTATGGTTTTATCTCGTTGAGCTTTGGACTTATATTCTTAAACGCTAACTTCCCAATAGTGGACATCCCGGTTTGGCAATTCCTTAGCATCGCTGTGCACTTGGATTAAATGCAGTTGAGATAAATTCAAAATAAATGCAACCCTCGTGCTTTTAAATAGTTTCCTGCTCTGACTATTAGGATGGAGAGCGCCAGGCAGAGGGGAAAACATGTCTGAAATCAGTTTGGCTAAACTGCGAAAATGTTGCACAAATCATGCAACAAGTCGTCTTTAATAATTATTTGTGCTGTCTAGTCTTAAGTTTAAATGTACCTTAAAACTAAACTAAGCTATTTTTACTCACACTCTGCCATTTCAGATACTTCCGACACACACCAGCCACTCCATAACGATACACACACCCATCACTCTATAACCATAGGCACTTAATACACACTCCATTTCTGACCCCTCTTCACCTCTGTCTCCTGTCTCCTTGCTATTCTCCAGAGAAACTCCTCCGAGTGAGGAAAATGTTTATTCAAATTCACTACTGAGGATGCATCCGGAAAAAAATATCTCCATTTTATTGCTGATGCACTTCGTTTTTCTTAATGGGAAGGAGAACTAGTGAGCAGGAGAGAGAGAAGGTTTTTTTTTTTATATTCCACCCAGGCCAGCACTTTTTGCTGTGCTCTACCCAGTGTGTGTGTGTGTGTGTGTGTGTGCACGTGTGATGTGTGCATGTGTGTGTTGATTCCCTCCTCCTCCTCCTCCCTGCCTGCTCTCGCTCTATCACCATATTTTTCCTTGGCAAATCAATTTTACACATGATCAGCCCACTCCCCTTGCCGCGCTCGGCCCAGCCGTAATTAAGAGCAGGGAAATTACCATATATATTATATTAATGCAAACATCATTCAGCAGGTAATTCTTGGCTGATCGGGATAATGGAAAGGTTGAACACCCATTAACCCTGGGGCCCAGGCACAGGGAGGAGGGTGTGTGTGTGTGTGTGTGTGTGTGTGTGTGTGGGTGTGGGTGTGTGTGTGTGTGGGGGGGGGGGACTGGGGTGGAGGGTCGAGGGTAGGAGAGGGCTGTTTGCAAAAAGAGATTCACCCCGTGGTCTCCTGTGGCACACACACACACACACACACACACACACACACACACACACACACACACACACACACACACACACACACACACACACACACACACACACACACACACTCAAATACACACTCATTGAAATAATAGCACTTTTATAGACACAGTCTTTGTACACACAAGTTCAAACAGAGGCTGAGAGGAGTGTGTGTGTGTTGGTGTGTGTGTGTGTGTGTGTATGTGTATGTGTGTGTGTGTGTGTGTGTGTGTGTGTGTGTGTGAGCACTTGAAGGAAACGTAGGCAAACAACTTATTGGCACACACACACCTCTAAATGCCAGCTGATATCTGGCATTGTTATAATTAAAATGGCAGTCTGTCTGTTAGATCAATACTTGGGTATCTCTGGGAAGGGAGGACAGTAGAGTAAAGTGTGTGTGTGTGTGTGTGTGTGTGTGTGTGTGTGTGTGTGTGTGTGTGTGTGTGTGTGTGTGTGTGTGTGTGTGTGTGTTATATAATTCAAGAAAGGAGAGACAGAAAGAAAGCTGCCTAAGAGGAAATGAAAAAGGCGCAACTTAGGGAAACAACCTTACACATAACTCCCCTATTGGCCAAGCTAACCTCAAAAGCCTCATAGTGAATATATCATAACCATGACCACGTTTGGACTATGCATTCTAAACCATGTGCAGCAGAAGTGTGATTTAGGATAATGACAAACCTCCTCTTCAAATGGCCGGCGAATATCGAGGTCCGTCGGTGAACCTCGGTCCTCCTCAGCCTTCCTCAGATCCTCAGGGATAGACTTCTGTCTCTTCACCTCTGACGGTTGCACACGTGTGAAAAGGGGAAACATAAAGAGAGTACAAACATTCACGGTGAGATTTACAGAAGAAATGAGGAGGATTGATTGTTGCTGTTTGATTGATCTATAACTGTGGGGGAAACTTCTGAAGCAATTGGAGTCAGGACTCAGAGAGAGACACGAGGAGAGCTGGAGCTTTGACGGCAAACACTGACGGTTTATTTGGAGCTTCGGCCGGAGAATTCACAAGACATGCCACGGTCTGACCGCACGGTAGAGATGCCACAATCAATTCTGAAGACCTGTAGCTCCAGGTTTTAACTAGTTCAGAGTGTAATAATCAACATTCTTCCATAGATAGACTAAACAGCTGAGGACACTGGATCACGTTTGTTGTCGCTTATGGCTCGGGGTCATCCACACCCCGAGAAGGATGTGTTCCAGGTGTCCCGCAACAATAACCATCTCTGACCGAGAGTTGCCCGGGCATAAACTGGCAGCATCAACAAAATGCTAGGGCAGCTATGGGAGATAACGGCTGATCAAGGCTGGTCAGCTGCGTCAGAGGGCGAAGGAGGACATGCAGGGCAAATGATTCCCCAACAATAATAACATATACATGTTGTTTACATGCTTAGACTTCCAGGTGGGTAGTGGAGCCGAAGAGGCCAGCGTCTATTCTGGACCAATAATGAACTAGGAATGGTCATGGCTTATTAAAAGTTTACATTAATGCTATTACTTTTATTACTACTTTTCAAAAGCCTGATATCTCCTTAAAACAAGACGTCATCATCTTTAGTGCCAGCTCAAAGGAAAGTAAAATAAGTCCTGTTTCACACAAAGCCGGTTTCAAACAGTAAACAATGAATCATCATTGAGCTTCTGCACAGCCAGCAGTTCCCTGTGTAAACAATGTATTGTGTGTGTGTGTGCGTGTGTGTGTGTGTGTGTGTGTGTGTGTGTGTGTGTGTGTGTGTGTGTGTGTGTGTGTGTGTGTGTGTGTGTGTGTGTGTTGCATTGTCTCTCACCTGGTCTGCTCTCCACGTACTGGCTGAAGGACTTCAACTGAGTTTTCCTGACGGCAGAATCCTTGTTGAAGACGACCGGGCTGCGCAGCCTCTCCGTCGCTCTGCGCAGACGCTCTGCTCGCAACTCCTCCGCGTTATTCTGTCCAACACAGAGAGGAGATGTGGTCAAGCATTGATTACGGTTGTTGCTTTATTCCACAGAAATACAAAAGTATGTTTAACAGATGTAATAATACTGAAGTATAGTATTGAAGGTGTTTCTTTAAGACCTTGAAACACAGAAGAGGGTTAACCGGATAATCTGCAAAAACAGAATCACAAATGGTGCCATAACTAAATATCACTGCAATAAAATAGAGGCAATAGTGTACATGTACAGCCAGTGATGTGTTTTTTTCTACATCAGGGTATATGCAGGAATCCTGAAGTCAAATGTAAGACCTTTTTTAAGACCCTTTCCATACATTATAAGACCTCATCGCCACTTTGAGTTCTCACCGGTTACCTTGGCGACACACTTTACCTCACATTGACTATATACAGTATTGATTGTCCTTCCTCCTTATCTTCCAACCATTTGGACGCAGACTTGCATTTCCCCATAACGATGTTGTTTAGCAACCGGCGTAAACGGACTTTCCCGCGCCGTTCAGATGACGTCCAATCCAACGGGATGCCATCAATAAACTCCACAGAATCACACTACACACCTACGCCATGATTACATTCAGGCAGACGGTAGAACACAACCTCTTTGGACACTTTATATACTTATTGAAAACAAGCTACAAAATGGCATACCTTGGAAAATGCCGTATAATACTTTTTAATAGCTTTCATTTTCGCTAAATTGATTCATCAACTTTTAATACTTTTTAACACCCCGCGGACCCCCTGTGTACATGTACAGCCAGTGATGTATTATTTTCCAAATGTCAAATAGGTGCAGAAATACAGTTAAACTCCAAACTATGGCTGTTCTAAAAGGATAAGCAGAAAATGAACAGTCATTTCCCGCACACAAATGGAAGGAGTTTGTTAACTTCCAATTATTGACTAATCAGCCATTAGTCTGCTGCCTCTCCACATCTCGTCTATTCTTCTGTCAGCCTGTACCAGCCACTTAGATCTGCTCTCAGGCTTCTATGAGGCAGCCGGTTCAGGGTTACACCCGCCTCTGTGATTACTGTGACCAAAAACACACACACCCCATTAGTGCACATGTTAACACGTGAGTGCAAACACACTTACTGCCGTGAGATAAATCTGGTAGAAGTTGATATGTTAGCTTCATTGTGGTTTGCTTAAACACCTCTCTCCCAACGCACACACACACACACACTCTCATTTACTCCCTCACTCATGAGAGAGACAAAAAGCAGGCAATTAACTTGACTTTCAACAAAACCCCGAGCCAGAAAATATATTCAGATTATGCAAAATGCAAAAAAACGCTATTGTTTTCAAAGTGAACATGTGTTAAAAAGCTACACGCTCGCTTCTCCCGCTATCAAAAACGCCGTGCAGAAATGCTTTATTACCAGGCTTCCAAATATGCCAAGCCGAGTGGAAAAGAAACCGACTCGGGCTAAGATTGACGTCATGGCAACGCTAATAAGACGGCGAAACGTGTAATAAAGTCGACAATTAGGGCAAACATGTTCCACTGCTTGAGACGGAGGGAGATCAGGCAGGGCGTGCGGAGCGAGGAGAGCTAATAGAGACAGAGTGGGAGGGGAACTCGCGGAAGACAAGAGTTGTTAGTTTAGCTTCAGATTATTGACTTTCAAGCAATGTCAGCAATTAGTCTGTTCTCACTGTGTTTCGTCTATTAGTCTGTCAGCCACTTAAAAGCTGATGGCAAGTCGAATAGGAGAGGGGCACATCTGTTAATGAAGTCCCATGTATAGAAAATGGCCAATTAACCATTTAAAACATAAGGCTGGATGTGTGTGTGTGTGTGTGTGTGTGTGTGTGTGTGTGTGTGTGTGTGTGTGTGTGTGTGCGTGTGCGTGTGCGTGGACTAGCATTACTATACTTGTGGGGACCTAAATCTGTTTACATAGTCACGTGTGGGGACTCGCCTCCCTTATGGGGACAAATTGGAGGTCCCCATGAGGGGGATCATTAATTTTAGGGTGAAGACTTGGTTAGGGTTAGGGTAAGGGTTAGGCATGTGTTGGTTATGGTTAAGGTTAGGGTAAGTCTCCAGGAAATGCATGTAAGTCAATGTAATGTCCCCTGAAGTGATGTATACATGGTATGTGTGTGTGTGTGTGTGTGTGTGTGTGTGTGTGTGTGTGTGTGTGTGTGTGTGTGTGTGTGCGTGTTAACGTTAATGGCAGCAGAAGGAATCCCAGTAAAGTAGATTTAAATGACTGATTGCAGAAAAAGTGAGGAGGGGAAAACATCAGCACATTAAAGCATTTCCTGTCAGCTTCTGATTCCTGAATAAAAACTCATTTGGATCTCTCCATTTTCCAATTAATACTGACACAACGTAAATAAATTGGGAGGGATGAAACCCTCTTTAATGGTCACACATGCAGAGCCCCCAGCACACACAGTGACGTGTTCTCTGCATTAACCCACCCTAGTACCAGGAGTCTAGTACTAGGAGCAGTGGGCAGCTATTGTACAGCGCCCGGGGAGCAATGGGAGTGGGGGGGTGTCTGGTGCCTTGCTCAAGGGCACCACGGCAGGGCTCAGGAGGTGAACTGGGACCTCTCCAAGTAGCAGTCCACATTCCATATTTTAGGTCTGGTTGGGGACTTGAACCAGCGACCCTACAGCTCACAGTCCAAGCCCCTACGGCCACTGCCGGACAAAATGTGTTGTTCAGGACCAAATAAATCATTGAACAGCAACTAATTTCACATATATTCAGTTATTTGGAAGAAGAAAGAACACTTTAAATACAGACAAGTGCACTTCCTTTGATTGAATTGGGTACTCGGCTTACGTCCCATCATTATATACAATAAGATGGACTAAATCTGTTATTCAGAAAACCACAAAGGTCATCCTCTTTTCATAGTGCTTAAGCAATCAATGATTTGTGTGGTTAGGCAATGTATTCGATACAATTATTTACATGAGAACTTTTATTTAAGGAACACAAAGTATATGCATTATAAGTCAAATGGGAAAAGCAGACAACACTGTGAGGGTTCAGAGTTTCAGTTCCATATCAGCCGCTGAACAAAGTCTACTGACAGTGCGATAAGTTGCCTGGATGAAGTCCATCCATGTTATGAATATTTCACATGTTTGTTTGCAGAAACAGTGTAACACACACTGATAATTGGATGTCAAAGGATTTATTGGATTAATGTGGCTGTCCTTGTCATATATCCAGCAGAACGATGTGTGTTATAATGCATTTCAGTTTGTTGACTGGTGAAAAACTGCAAGCCCCTGCAATATCTACAGGGAACTGTTGATTTAGCAGGAGAGCAAATCCCCGAGAGACTGATTAGGACCCGGAGGACGAATACCCAATTATTACTTATTGTTTAACTGTTGGGAACCACACACACACACACACACACACACACACACACACACACACACACACACACACACACACACACACACACACACACACACACACACACACACACACACACACACACACACACACACACACACACACACACACACACACACACACACACACACACACACACACACACAGTTACCCCTCTGTCCGTCTCTCTGGGACAGCCAGATATTGGGGTGTCCCCCTCCCTCCCTCCCTTTCTCTCCCCGCCTGTATCTCGTATCGCTGCTATCATCGTGGTGGCAGTGGTGATTCAGTGCTTTTGGGGTGTGTGTGTGTGTGTGTGTGTGTGTGTGTGTGTGTGTGTGAGAGTGAATGTGCATGTGGGGGGCAGCATGACTAACGTTGCAGTCTGCTGAGCGTCGCATGTCCTTATCGTGCGCTACCGAGGCTGCGCATACACACAATCACTAATGAGTGTGTGTGTGTGTGTGTGTGTGTGTGTGTGTGTGTGTGTGTGTGTGTGTGTGTGTGTGTGTGTGTGTGATGTTCCTGCAGGTCGTTCCCCTGCCTGAAGGACTTTTGGGATGTCCAATCCTCTCGGGACAGGACAGTTTATCCTTGATGGTTGATTTTAAAGGACAGAAAAAGTCAAGCAGCTGCACACACACAAACCTATATATTCTGCACACATTGACTGTAAAGAAGGATAAGCACAGAACTGATCTGTTTTTGTATTTGTGAGTACATTCACCTGGTGCAGCTTCCCTTTTATATGGTGTTGAGTACAATTTGCGCCATTACTTATAATCCTACTTGGATCGAATTAAAAATTATCAAACCATACACTTCAGTAAATAATTACAAATATTACAGGACGCGGCACTGAACTAGGGATGCATATCGTTGACTTTTTTACGATACCGATACTACTGAACGATACCGATACTCAACCGATACATATCGTGATACTTTGAAAATGTATCATCCCACAATTACTCCCATGAAGCGCTTTACGATATAGTTAACATGTCAAATGAATATTAAATTCAATGGTGGGACTTCTTGGACCTTTTAGTACTGAACAAACAATGAAAGATACATAAAAAATATGAAGAAAACCGATTATGGAATATCTTTTATAACACCCGCCATCAGGTGTGCCGCGTGAATAGCACATCTTGTCGATGCAAACAGGCCGTTATAATTAATGTTAAACCTGAGATTCGACTAGAGAACAAATAAATAATAGAATAAAGGTCATGAGATCTCGGCATTGCACAAACAAACAAATCTCATCTTTAAAATCAACATTTGCCTGAGAGAAAACAAATCCCATCACAGTTCATTTGTGGGACTTTTACCTTTCTAGTATTGAACAAACAATGAAAAATACATAACATATGAAGGAAAACGATTATGAAATCTAATTTATAACACCCGCCATCACGGGCCACGGACTCACTTTTAAAATTAAATTAAAAAAAATATTTTTATTTTTTTGGAAATATATATATATTTTTTTTAAAGTATCGAAACCAGATCTGATTTCGGTACGGTATAGCGTAGCCACCAGTAACCGGGATACCGGTATGCATCCCTGCACTGAACACACTTTTGGGTACAGTGTTTCAGATAGGTGTCACCAAATGGCGATTCTACTTCTGTGAGGGTCAAGCGGTAACTCGTGCACACACACACACACTCCTTTGGCCATAAAGCACTAAGCCTTTTGGGCTTTGAACCCAAGAGGGTGTTTATGTGAATCGATGATCAAAGACACCCTGTGTCGCAATAAGCACAGAGGGTTTACCTTGTACTGACAGCCACACACTCTCACCTTATTCCACTTGACATTCAAAATCAATTAAACAGATGTTAAGACCGGCCGACTACTTGTTGTTGACTCAATATTCACATCAGAAGATACACACATGCAGCAGCACCTCTTCTCCACCTCCTGACACACAGCGGCTGTGTGAAAAGGTCATAGTCAATAGAAGGGACCGGAACATGTTATGTAGAGCATTATGATGACAGTGTGTGTTTCTCTGTGGATTTAGACAGACTCATATGGACACGAGAGGGATAAGCGATGGACTAACATGAAGTGGTCCGACTGACTGATGTGTACAAAGGGGTCCGTCGGCTGACAACCGGGTCAATAATCGGACCTGATTGATTGGACTGACCCTTTGATGGTGTGGAGGGAAAGCAATTGAGACAGAGAGAGCGACTGAGAGATGAAGAGTGAGACAAAATAGGGTTTTTTATGTCAATTAAGTGGAATTAAAAATAAAATGTAAAGTAACTTAACCAAAAACCTCCAGTGTCTCAATTATTTCCGACGAACAGTATTAATAAATATATGAATCGCTTTGATTTTACCACCTGTTCATTTAAACTTGTATTGTAGTATATGATCAAGATGAATAGTTATCTACTGTTTTTTTACTTTCCATGTTTTATCATGTTTTCTAGTTTTAGATTTAATTCTCTGTTTTTCAAGTAGTGTATTTGAATTCTAGCATAGCTTGAAAACCAGCTCTAAATTAAGCATTTTCTAAACTTCCAAGACCTTGTATGAACCCTGATAAAAGAAGAAAGAGTTGTGGAGAGAAATAAAGCACGTAGAGATACTCAGTGTGTGTTGTAGGGGTATGTGTGTTGTTTGGGTGAGTGTGTGTGTTGTAAGGGTGAGTGTGTGTGTTGTAGGGGTGTGTGTGTGTGTTGTAGGGGTGAGTGTGTGTGTGTGAGTGTGTGTGTTGTAGGGGTGAGTGTGTGTGTTGTTTGGGTGAGTGTGTGTTGTAGGGGTGAGTGTGTGTGTGTTGTTTGGGTGAGTGTGTGTTGTAGGGGTGTGTGCGTGTGTGTGTGTGTGTGTGTGCATTTTACCTCCAGTCCTTCTGCAGGGCTGACCGTGGAGGAGGAGGAGGCAGTGGGTGAAGATGAGGAAGATGTGGAGGACGGGGATGAAGGGGAGGTGACTCTTCTGGGGCTGACCTCCACCAGCTTCTTCAGCTTCAGGTCCACATGCTTACTGTTTGAGCCTGGAGATACAAATATATAAATAAGTATAAACAGTGTACTTTATGTAAAAATGAAAAGTACAATCAAACATTATAATATATCAAAAGTAAGTAAAAAAAAAAAACACATACTGTGAATACAAATGGTATGAAATGTAATAAAGAACAGCAATAGAGAAGATTATTACGTTTGGATTCATGAACACACTCATGCATGTCATCAAGTGTTCCATAAAGAAATAAAAAATATGAAAACTTGAACAATTTTAATTAATTATAATGACAAACTTCTACAAGTAAAACAAAACAAAAATATTGACTTTTCAGATACTACAGTATGTGATTGTGATTTCTCATTATTTTTATGTGCTTTTAAAAAAATATGTGTATCATCACATTATTCTCTTTCTCAGGAGCAAACATATCTTTACATTCATTCTAAATAATCTTCCTGTCCTTTTATAGCAATTTTCAAATCTCTACCTAACTCCCTCCCCTCATTTAACCGTCAGACCTAACCTCCTCACTTCCTTTAACTCCATCCTAACCTCCTCACTTCCTTTAACTCCATCCTAACCTCCTCACTTCCTTTAACTCCATCCTCCCTTCATATTTGTGCTCTATTATTTCTTCTTGCTCTGCCCTTCCTCCCTCAGGTTCTCTCTCTGCCTTCCAGTGGCTGCGTACAGCTTCATGTTCCAGGGAGTGGAAACCAATGCCAGACCAAACCACTGCACTGAGGAAGATGAAAGAACAGGAGAGCAACCGTTTCATGTGTCATCTCCCTCTGTGACACACACACACACACACACACACACACACACACACACACACACACACACACACACACACACACACACACACACACACACACACACACACACACACACACACACACACACACACACACACACACACACACACATACACACACACACACACACACACACACACACGCACACACACACGCACGCACACAAGGATATACAGGAAGTGGGGTGAATGACCTGGGATGCAGGACACATGTGAAAGGATGAAGTGCAGTATCAGCTAATTTCGTTTTAACAACAACATCCATTTCTTTCAAGACTACATAAAAACATACCAACAAAGAAGAAAGAAGAGAAAACACAGAAATGGCGGAAAAAGCGCAGAGATACTGAGCTTCAAAGCGGCAGCAAGCATTTTTCTGTTTTCATGTTTGCTTCTTCTGGTCCCTCACTGTGCTCTCACCAATCTCACATCAGCAGGAAATTGAGGAAGAAAATGTAATAATAAAAAAACAAACTAATTAGTTTACCTCTGAAGATTTGAGCAAATGCTTTCCTGAAGATATGATTTTATTTTTGTCAGGGGAGCACTTTTCAATTTATTAATTACTACTTAAAGAAGTTTCTCATGAAAGCAAAAAAACACCAACAACAATATGGCTGCACTTAACAAAGGCTCCCTGTAAACTAGTTTCGCCCGAGTGAAGCTTCCATGTGCATGCAGCCAATAGGATGCCGGGGTTACAGGGGGCGAGTGAATAGAGATAGATCACACATAGTGGTGAACATTAAGATAGACAGCATGCACTTTAGGAAGATACTAAAACAAAAAGTGTGACTGTCACATGTCACAAGTCAGTGAGTAAAGCTTAGAGGGCAGTCTTTTTTAACAAGACGAGGTTTTAGTTACTCTCGCGTTAAATTCATAAGGCGTGTTTACTGTGACGAGATGGAGTGGGTTGTCAGAAAGATCCGTGTAACTTTTTATAAGGGACATTGTAGGTAAAACATGTTCCCACACCACGCCGCTCCTCCGCTCCCTCCACTGGCTTCCGGTAACTGCTAGAATCCACTTCAAGACACTGGTGCTTGCTGCAAATGGATCTGGCCCTTCCTACATCCGGGACATGGTTAAACCGTACACCCCAGCACGTGCATTCCGCTCTGCATCAGCCAAACGACTCGCTGCACCCTCGCTGCGAGGGGGACCCAAGTTGTGGAATGAGCTCCCCATTGACATCAGGACAGCAGAAAGCTTACACACCTTCCGGCGCAGACTGAAAACTCATCTCTTTCGACTCCACCTCGAGCGATAGAATTACTAACAAAGCACTTATATACTAATAAAGGACTGGCTTAACTAAAGCCAGTTGAGTAGCACTTGAAATGTTGTGGCTCTACAGTATGAAGCCTGATGTACTTATATAATCCTGTTTTCTTCTAGTTTGTATCTTCTTGGTCGAATGCACTTATTGTAAGTCGCTTTGGATCAAAGCGTCAGCTAAATGCAATGTAACAAATCAATATGGAG
Source organism: Pseudochaenichthys georgianus (assembly GCF_902827115.2). NCBI lineage: Eukaryota > Metazoa > Chordata > Actinopteri > Perciformes > Channichthyidae > Pseudochaenichthys > Pseudochaenichthys georgianus. The sequence goes on from NC_047517.1 coordinate 35,589,812, forward strand.
CTAGTACATGGGGTGATACTTCTAATATTAAAGTATGATTAGCAAAGTAAAGTGATGTGGCTATTTGACACTGAGTAGTTTTTCGACTTTATACTTTCGTGAGTTTTTTTGCTGCAAATTAAAGACTTTATAATCTCAATTATATTTAAGATCTTTCCCATAAATGTAAGAGTTTTTTTCTGATGAATTGCACCCCTTGTGTTGCCTGTAAATGAAAGCCTTTAACCATGGACATTAAGATGGTATATCTCAGAATCTTGCCCCCTACCCAGGATCCTTTATAAATAGTTTTACCCACAATGTCCCTGATTCGCCGTTGTGTGTCTGAGAGAAATGACCCATGTAGAAAACACACAAAAGAAAGTCCAGACAGGTAAAGGAGTTAGTTAGAAAAAGACAGTGAACCATGCAGCACCACACAGCCACAGCCAGTGCATTTTACCCAGAGAAGTTAGCTCATAGTCGGGGTTAGTAAGCTCCAGGTGAAGGGGGGTGCTGGAGGTGGCTGGAAGATTCTCCTCCAGAGGCGGCGGGTTAGTAACCAGCGCAGAAGCAGATGTGGCAGCAAAAGCATCTTCATCACCATCATCATCACCACCACCACTAAGATCGAGCTGCTCTTCCTCCACCCTGCCCTCTTCCTCACCCCTTTCACCTTCCCCACCATCATCACCCTCAAAAGGACTTCCCACTCCATCCAAAACATCTGTGGGTGCGGGGGGAAGGGAAATCAAAGGGTGGTGGGTTATGGAGACAAGGAAGGAAAGAGAGAAGGGGTAAAAGTGCAGAAACAAGCATTTGTTAGTTTGTGTTAACAGTAATCTGTTGGAAGTACATGTATGTTAGATGACTATGTAGTACAACTAAATGATACTCTCAAATACATGTTTTCTCCCCTTGAGCATTCCAGTACACTTGATGTGATAATGACTCTTGTTTTATTTGCACGTCTTTGCTGGATTGCTGCATTCAACTGCGCAACTTCATAAATAAATCGAAGGCATCGGACTGCACCTGAGAGACAAGGAGGGACTTTGATTGATTGGCCTCTGTCTGTCAATAGGTCCCTCTGCATCAGCGCACAAATATCTGACACACAAAGTAAAAGCGAGACCTCGGTTTAATTCCCCTCATTCCCCTTTTTTGTTCCAGATAAAAGAGGTAGGGGAAACAAAACCATCCCAAACATGAAAGCAACATATTCCATTAAGTCTCCGGAGAGGCTCAACGGAAACAACAGTGTCCCCACATTAGGAACAAAAGAAGAAAAAGACATTTAGGAGAAACTCAAATGGAGTCCTGAGCTGCATGGATAACCCACCATGGATTAAAAGAAAACAATCAGTAAACAGCGGCTGACATTGCAGGCTCCCTCCTCTGCTGTTTACTAGGTGGGTGGAGAGGCCGAGAACAAAGGGAGGAGGACGGAGAAGTAAATAACAGCATTTCCTGCTTTTTCTAATTTGCTCGCTGCGATGTGAAGCGTGCTCGCGAGCGTGCTCCTGCGTGGCTGGCTGAGGCCTAATTAATGGCACGCCATGGTGATGGAGTTTGGAAAGTTTCTTTGCGGGCAGACACTGAGAGGCAGAGAGGGAGAGAGAGAGGAGACGAGGAGAGAGAGAGACGAGGAGAGACAGAGAGAGAGGAGAGGGAGAGAGAGAGACGAGGAGAGAGAGAGAAGGAGAGAGAGAGAGGGAGAGAGGGAGAAGAGAAGGGGAAGGGGAAGGAGAGAGAGAGGGAGAGAGAGAGTAGAGGGACGAGCAAGAAGAGGGGGAGAGACGAGGGAGAGGAGAGAGAGGGAGTGGAGAGGAGAGACATGGGAGAGAGGGAGAGGGAGAGAAGGTCATCAGGGATAGAGAGTGGAGGAGGTAAGCGAAGGAGGATAGGGAGTGGAGATGAGGGAGGCGAGAGATCTTGAGAGGGAAGAGAGAGATTAGAGAGAGAGATAGAGCGGAGAGCGGAGGCTCTCTCCTTTCTTCTCCCTCCGAGAGAGATAGAGGAGCGCTATCCTAGACGAGAGAAAGAGCGAGATCTGGAGGAGGAGACGAGTGAGAGAGGGAGAGGCGCCGAGAGAGGAGGGAAGGAGAGAGAGAGAGAGAGAGAGAGAGAGAGAGAGAGAGAGAGAGAGAGAGAGAGAGGGAGAGTGAGAGAGAGTGTGGGGGCTAGGATTAGCCGTTCTGCTCGGCAGGCCTTGTGTATCACAGCCAACAGCATTTCTCTCTTCTCCTCACCTCCTCTTTTTTTCTGTACTTTTCCCGAACTCCATTTTTAATGAGATCAACAATTAGAGCAACTCATAAAAGCTGCTGTCCGTCTCCCTCACCGTCTCTCCTCGTCGTGTTACCTACAAGTCGCTGATCTCCCTTCTTGGTGTTTAGGGTTGAGACGTTTTTCATTTCTTCGCTCATCTCCGGAAACCTCCATTTCTTAGGCTACAGTTTATTTTGCTAATCTATTCATCCTTCCCCCTCTCTCTCTCTCTCTCTCTCTCTCTCTACACACAACTCACAAGCTGCAACCACTAGTGGGTTTATCAACTAGTGGATTGATAGAAAGATCATTCAATGTCAGTCCTTTTCCTCTGCTTCTTTTGAATTGATAGGAATGTACTCTTCTCAGTTCATATTCTAGGAAAATAAGAATTTGGAGTTTTGGGGATTTTAACATTTCGACATCACTGGAAATTCAACCTTAAAATGTTGGCATACTTCATTTTTTTCTGACGTTATATAACAATTATTTTATTCCAATTCAGCTTTTTTGATAATGACAATAATCGTTCATCCGCAATTTCGCAGTCTCTTCGTTTCAGTACACTTGTTTCCTCACCTTGATCACAATCTCACGACTCATAATGCTTTATCAACTCCTCGCACTCTTCATCACCTTCTACATCAGCTGAGATCTGCCCCTTCCACCGAGGTCTTCAAAACCGGCCTTAAGACCCTCTTCTTTCGGCACGCCTTCCAATAAACTTTGAGCACGGTACACCTGGAGCACTGCCATTTGTATCGCTATCTCCGACTTTTATTTTTGTACTCTATTTTATATTTTGATTTCTTATTATTATTACAATTATTTGTTTAATCTCTCAAAGTGTATCAGTATCCCTTGTTGTGAAGCACTTTGAGATTTGTCTTGGCAGATGAGAAGCACTATATAAATTAAATATATTATTATTATTATTAAATGCTCAGCTGCCATTTGCATTCAGAGCACAGGATGTACCTGAAGAGAGGACTAAAGGAGGGGTGTCATATCGAGGCGTCTGAAACAATAATGTCCTAATGATGGTTATTATCATAATACCCGCAATTTCAAGGAAATGAAAAGCAGTGGGAAATGTACACAGCAGCGGTTGCTTCCCTGCGAGCCTTCATTAGAAGTGTTTGGTATCTGAGCATAATTTGTCTGCACAATGTGTCGTGTTGATTAACAGGGCGAAACAGGCGAGGGAGGAGTCGCGGGGTAAACTGCTGCTCTGAATGTGAGGGCGGTGCATTTTAGACCCGTGGCCGTTGTCAAATGACATTTTTGTTGTTCTCTGAGGATTAGGCAGAACCCCTTTAGAGAGCATAATGGAAATGTGTAAGTCGTAG